>NW_028274818.1:23942250-24093541 GCF_037043125.1 Eumetopias jubatus | reverse complement strand
TTTATTAAGTAATATAGATGATTTTTTTCTTTATAGTAAACAAAACCTGAAGCCCCATTTATACATGTAAGGGATTTGTGAAAAAATAGTATATTATTAATATAGAAGAATATACAAAAGAATTACCATGAGATAATTAAAAATGATAATCTAGGCCTGCATCTTCTATGTTTAAGTAAACATAATTAACATAATATAATAAAAATAATAAAATAATAAAATAAAAATTAAAAAAATTTATAAAAAGAAAAAAAAGCAAGATTCTAAAAGTAGGTTCAGGACAGAACTCCAGCTCCTCCTGTTAAAAAATAAACTGCAGTAAGAATTCTAAAAAAAAAAAGAAACTAATGTGGGAAAAAAAGTCAGTTTCCCTAGAAAATCCATTAGTTTTAATGTTACAATTTTTGGAGTGAAATTCTGTTTTTGACTGTTTTCCCTTCTTCCTCCAAATTGTGTCACTTTGTCTTTAAATATATTCAGCCCAATATGGTTTACCTATTCCAAGTCATATATGTTATTTTTACTTGAATTAAGAGTACTAAGTACTAAAATATCCTAAAGAACTATATATGTCTTAGTGAGCTGTGCCCATTATTGAAATATGACTTTTCCCTATGAATGCAAAATGAAAGAGGCTCTTTGAATATTGATATAAAGTCTTAGATCATTGGTGAATTTAATGATATAAAATTAAAAGGTGCTTCTTTCATTGTATATGAGTGTCTTCATGTAATTTTTGGATTCATGCTAAGAACTAGCATCTGTTGAACATGACCTAAGTATTTGAGACCCAATGGGTTCCTCTTTGAAAACACAGATTTCTTTTTCCCCAAACTGGGCTTTGATATTTAACCATGCCATTCCTAGCAGTCCTGGGATGTGTGAGCCCCATTATATTTTCCTTTAACTTTTTAAAATGACTGGGTGCACTATTCCAATTTGAGTTAGAGATTACATGGTATTTTGTATCCTCTTCTTAAAAGTATAGAGAAAAAGAAAAGAGGATTTGCAGGTTGTAGTTGTTATGAGTTTTGATTGGGAGGCTGTTAGGTTTGTGATGGGGCTGTGCTGCCTGTAGTCATATTATGGAAATTTATAAGCCTTTCTGGGGCTAAAAGCTCTATATTTCCAGAATGTATGTGTATATGTTTGCATGCAAGTATATACATTTATGTGTGTATGTATACACACGTATGTATGCATTTTATCTTGGGGGCTTTTGCGTCTGTGTGTGTGTGTGTGTCTGTGTGTGTGTGTGTGTGTGTAGTGGGAAAAAGTAGAGTTGAGGTGAGAGAAAAGAAATGGACAGGAGTTTGAAGCATCTGATCTTTTTCTTGTGGTGGTGGTAAGATGTATAATACATATCAAACAGTTTACTACAAGCCTAAATGCTGTGTATTTTTGATACTTTTTATTGTTTACAGTTCTTTGTTTTTTTTCTCTTCTGTTCTCTTTTTTCTTTTTTTTTTTTAATGGCTTAAACTACACCTGCCCCCTACTCATGCAGTTGGGTGGGAGTATGAAAAGGCAAATCTTTTCAAGGGTGAAAAAATGTACCTTTACACTTATCCTGGCTTTCTTTATTTTTTGCTTCCCATGTAAAGGTAAGTTAAATGGGGTTGCTTACCTTTAATTCTTTTAAATAAAATTAGAGAGTGCAGAGAGTAGGCCCTGCAAATGAACACTGCACATGAGCACATGAGTTTTTTTTTAAATTTTTTTAAATTTTTAAAAATTTTATTTTATTATGTTAATCACCATACATTACATCATTAGTTTTTGATGTAGTGTTCCATGATTCATTGTTTGCGTATAACACCCAGTGCTCCATTCAATATGTGCCCTCTTTAATACCCATCACTAGGCTAACCCATCCCCCACCCCCCTCCCCTCTAGAACCCTAAGTTTGTTTCTCAGAGTCTATAGTCTCTCATGGTTCGTCTCCCCCTCTGATTTCCCGCCCTTCATTTTTCCCTTCCTACTATCTTTTTTTTTTTTTTAACATATAATGTATTATTTGTTTCAGAGGTACAGGTCTGTGATTCATCAGTCTTACACAATTCACAGCACTCACCATGGCACATACCCTCCCCAATGTCTATCACCCAGCCACCCCATCCCTCCCACCCCCCACCACTTCAGCAACCCTCAGTTTGTTTCCTGGGATTAAGAATTCCTCATGTCAGTGAGGTCATATGATACATGTCTTTCTCTGATTGACTTATTTTGCTTAGCATAATACCCTCTAGTTCTATCCACGTCGTTGTAAATGGCAAGCTTTCATGTTTCTTTGATGGTTGCATAATATGATCTCACTGATTGTTCAGGCCTTCAGTCACTCACAGTTAATGCCTAGTGGGTCCCAAGTAATATGTGACATGCTAAAGATATAATCATGAACAAAACAAAATACAGTTCTGGCCCTCGTGGAGCTTACATTCTGAAAGACTTACTTCATATAACTATGAAATGCTACTGTCATCGTCATGGAATATTACTGTATTAGTTTTGAAGGATTGCCATAACAAAGAACCTTATGATGTGCCTTAAAACGACAGAGGTTTATTAATTCCAAGCTCTGGATTATAGAAGTTTGAAAGCAAGTTGTTGGTTGTGCTATGCTCTCTCCTAAGTCTCTAGGGGAGAATCCTCACTTGCCTTTTCAGCTTGTAGCCCTAGGTGTTCCTGGGATTGTGGCCAGTCTTTGTCTCTTTCTTCACATGGCCATCTTTCTTCTTTGTCAATGTCCGAATTTTCCTCTAATAAAGACACCGGGGGTATTGGATTACAGACCCATCCTACTCCAGTATGATCTCATCTTAATTTAACTAATTATGTCTGCAATGACTCGTTCCCAAATAAGGTCGCATTATGAGGTACTGGGGTTAGGACTTCAACATATCTTTTTAAGGGACATAGTTCAACACATAGCAATGACTTTAGAAAAATAAGGCTACATTTACAATAATGTATATTTGGGAATGTGTAATTCTCATAGGTATAAGCCCCATTTTAGGCTTAATAGTGTGGTCGGAATAGAGTGAGAGAAACCTGGCAGTAGAACACAAAGAGATTTTCTTTTTTTTCCTTAATCTTTGGAGTCAGAGCACCAAACATAGAGTTAGAAGGATACACCAATTTAAAAGCACAAAAATGATGCCAGGTGCAAAGTTCTTAAGACATGGGGGGAATTGCAATGGAGCTATGTCCATGAACTTAACATCTGGATGTAGATTTTCCGAAGAAAAACACCCACCAATAAATACATAGAGAGACTAACATGTATCCACTGAACCTGTCTGCTGAGGCCAGAATGTCCAGGCAGGTATTGCCTTGTTTGACATGAGTATAGTCATAAAAACTCATGCATGGACTCCGTGACCAATATTGCAGACTCAGAGGGAGGTAGGAAGGGACAGCACCAAATAGAAATAGGAGAAAAATCTTGTTTGGTAGCGATCTACTACAAGTTCCAAAGAGACTATCTGCAAAGGTTTGGCATCCTACAGAGCCCAAAGCATTATTAGCACTTGAAAAAAAGTGAAATAGTGTTTCTGAAAGAACAGTGTGTGGATAGCCTGGGACAGAATCATTTTTTGTGTGGTCAAAATGGTAAGGCCTATCTTAGTAAAGAAGAATTTTAAGAGTGAAACAAGGAAATTAGCTTTTAACAAGATCCTGCATGATTCTTATACTAAATTCAAGTAACCAGAGCAACAGAAGGAAAAGAAAAGAAAAAAAAAGGTAACAAATTAAAGTCAATATTAAGGCAAATTGACAATGGTTACACAAAACATCTTTGTGTTAATCAAAATTGTTATAGTCTGACTACCAAACTAGTCCAGAATTGAAGAAAATAATTGCATTATAGAAAAACTATTAAAACAATTCACCAAACCAATGTAAAAAAAAAATCCCCAAAAGGTACCATCAATTTGATAGAATCAAGATAGGGTTTTGAAAGCAATCAATATCTGTCCACTCCTGATAGGAGTTTTAGTAAGATATAAATGTTTATTGCAATTCCAGGGTTGACAATATAATTATTGCTAAAGCACAAGAGGCCTTCTAAGAATGCATACCACAGTTGATATTTTTTCTTCAATAAGTGCTAGTCAACATAACAACAATTAAATGTAAATAAAAATATTGGAGATTTTTAGATGATATGATTGTCTGTCTAGAAAACCCAAGCAATAAACCTGGAAAAAGAAGTATTATTGCATATGAAGGAATTCAACATGGTAGCTATTTACAATACTAAAACCAAAAGTTAAAGGTTAGAACAAAACACTTTAAAAATAACAACCAAAATTATAAAATACCCAGAAATAAATGTCACAAAGAATATGCAGGGTCTATGCAAATCAAACAATAAAACGTGGACCAATAGAAAGCTAATATTACTAAACAATGAAAACGTGTCAATAGGAGAACATACCACCTAGTAATTGTAATTCCATTTTATTTTTTTATTAAATACAATTATAATTCCACTATTGCACCTGGATAAATGTGACTAAAACTGTGGGATTCTGGGGAAGGTCCAGAAAGAGTGCATTAAGTTGACCTATTTGGATGGAGGTAAATTCAGATAAAGTTAGATGGAGGAGAGAGTTCAGAAGAACAAAAGGAAGGAAGGAAGGAAGGACAGAAGGAAGGAAAGAAGGAAGGAAGGAAGGAAGAAGGAAGGAAGGTAGGAAGGAAGGAGAGAAGGAAAAAAGGGAAAGCACATTTAAATCTGGAAAAAGAAATATGAAGAGAATATTAAAATAAATTAAAATCATGAAAAAATTAGGAAGGATAAACACTAAACTCTACTAAGTCCCTGAGTATTAGAGAACTGTATGGTGCTAAGAAGGTCCTCTAAGAAATACTAACACTAACTGGCTTTGATTCTCAGAAAAGTTGTTATTAAAAAATAAAAGAAAGCTCTGCTCAATATCATGAGGAGTTAACTTAAAGGTCATTTTTCTGTACCTGAGAAAAGACATGGATCCAAAAGTATTTTGCTTTGTATGTTAGCTTTAGCTTTAAAAAATACCCTTTGTATAAACTTATGCTTTAATGTCTTATGTTCCCTGGTGATCATACTGTCTCAGAGATCACTAGATTAATTAATAGTTTTACTTCACATAATATTATAATGAAGAGGGAAGCTAGAAGTCATTTAATGAGAGAATTTATCTAATGAAACATTGTCTTTACCTCAGGAAAAAAACAAATAGTCACAGCATTTCAAGGTGTTATCCAGTCTTTGGTACATTTATATATATTGGAGAGCTCTTCACTTCACAATGATGGCCATTTCAAAATTGGGTAATCTCATTCCTAATTCTATTTCTCTATGATTAATCTTATACAATAGAGCATCATATTATGAATCATCTCATTTTAATAATGATGGCCACTGCAATATTTAAAGACTGCTATTCTGTTACTGCTAACTCTTCATATTTAGGCTAAACATTTCCAGTTCTTAAACTTGTCCTCATATAAGATGCTTTCCAGATTCCTCATTATTTTGCATAAGGCTTTAAATGACCTAATTTTAGTTAAACCTCTGTTGTTTAGTTAAACCCAGTACTGAACTTCAAATATTATTGTAAGAATGGACTAATAGTCTTATAAATTTGATGACTCTAGAGCAAATCTGCATGGCCTTTTGCTGAATTACTTGCATAATAGCCATATGTCCTTTCAAAATTGCTTTTATATCCATAGCAGATTTGAAATAATTTAGTTTGATATCAATATTAGAGTTACTTTATTTAAAATGAACTGCCTTTTCAGCCAAAAAACAAGGAAAACAGACTCAGTGATGGACTTCTAAGATACTACTGGAGTTCTGTGTCTCTATGTGTGTGCATGCACTTTTGTAGCATGTATGTTTGTGTATGTGTAAGCATGCATACGTAAGTGTTTTGCTAGAGGATATTGCAATTTTTTAATTGAAGTATAATTGACATACATTATATTAGTTTCAGGTGTAAGCATAATGATTTGACATTGGTATACATTGTGAAATGATCACCACAATAAATCTACTTTCCATTTATCACCATACATACTTACAAAGAATTTCTTTTCTTGTAATGAAAACTTCTAGGATTTATTTTCTTATCAACTTTCAAATTTGCAATACAATATTATTGACTATAGTCACCTTGCTGTACATTACATCCTATGACTTATTTTAAAACTAGAATTCCACTTATATTTGTAATCTAAAAAACAAAACAAATGAACAAACAAAATGGAACAAAACTCAGAGATATGGATAACAAAATGGTGATTGCCAGAGGGGATAGGGCTTGGGAGGTGCAAAATAGGTGAAGGGGACTAAGAGTTACAAAATAAAGTTTCTAGTTTATAAAGATCACATTGTCAAAATTTTGTGATATTAGGAAAAATGAAATTAAGTCTGTTTGTGTAAACATTAAAGTGCTTTCTTAGCTGTTTTGGAAACATAAGATAAGTGTATTTGAGACCATTTAATTAAGAAAATTTCAAATAAAAAATAACATTTCAAATGATTATTAACAAATCATCATGAACATAATATTTCTTTTCACCTAGTATTTTGAAAATATTAATTATGTCATCATATGAGAGAAGTTTGCTGGAATTTAGGGAGAAAGCAAATGTATTTATTAGCATGCTACTACTTTTTAGACTGTTGGTATTATTGTATTGTAGATTAAATATGTAATATTCAGTTCCTTAATTTTTTGTCTGGTTTATAACCTAGCTATGTTGACTTTAACATTCTACATGTTGTTACTACTCCTTTGTTGATCCATGTATATTTTAATACAAACTTAAATAAATAAAGAGGTAAAATGTCCCATAATGTGGTGTCCCAAATAGGCTCAAAATGGATGGAAAGGCTTTTTAAAAATAGATTTTCAGGCTGGTCCCTTAAGATTCTGATGCAGCATATCGGGTGGTGGTGTTCAAACTGGATTCTTCAAACACCTAATTGATTCTAATGACAGAGAAAAAACTTGGGAAAACACTGACTCAAAATTATTCCAAAGACACATATTATTGCTGTTTTGAATTATCTATACCATTCATTACATCCGGTAATACCGATAATTGAATTAAATATATATGATATTTGAACTTATTCTATGTTTAGAATTAGAAAGTAACTGCTTCTCTCCAAAAAATTCAGTATTTTTACTCATTTTTCATTTTCTGTAGTGGGGATTCACTCAAAGTATATAATGCATTAAATAAAATTATTTTAAAATGTATTCATCTTTAGATTAATTATATTTTTATCTTTGGCTTGCAGGGTACAAGTTGAATTCTATATGAATGAAAACACATTTAAAGAGAGACTAAAGTTATTTTTTATCAAAAACCAGAGATCAAGTAAGTCATTCATTTTATTCTCATGTGTATATGTTTGTACATATTTGCCTAAAAAAATTCAGCCGTGCAATCCTTTTGCAAAATATCTTTTATGTAGAATAAATATGATAATCTTTTCTGCCAGGCAGTAAAAGTTTAGAAAGCTATAGATGTTACATTTGGTGGTGTTAGGATTTTTGAATACCTGTAATTCCCCAAATCCCACATCAATAAGCAGACTTGTGAGAGGACCATGTGGATTAGTTGAGACATTTAGGAAAATAATTTAAATGTGGGTCCCCTTATTTTAACTGTGAGGGATCCTGAGAAGGCTCTGACCAAACGGGAATAATTGTCTGATTTATTGAGGAAGAGTTTAATGCTTCCCAATCATGCCTGATAACAAGGGTTTTCTGAAATGTACAGATTACTAGCACCCTTCTCTGGAGATTTTGAATCAGGAAGTGTAGGCCTCAGCTCAGAGTTTCACACTCCACTAATTCTTCTCATCAGATAAATTTGGGAAACATTTCAACTTCAAGAAGACATGAAATTGGCGTAGTCACTGACCTAAGACCATTCAAGGCTGATATGTCAGTGATACTTGTCGCCTCCCTATAATGCCACATATTTTTTAAAAGCCATATATAATGAGTCAATATGTAATTTTTCATGTGATTATTGCTTAAAATGTCAGCAAACAATGGAGAAGTCTATATTATGGATTTGTGTAGACTTTTTGTTCTTTTTGACCCTGGAATCTTCTTGGGGTGGTCTAGATTAAGTTGTGTCTCTATAGGTTCAAAGAGAAAAGCCCAAGTTGTGGAAGTTTATCCAAATACCGAGGGTAGGGACTGTTTCAGTATATAAGGCACACTGGTTAGAGATTCTTAATGGCAAGTTAGCTGCAGAGTTAAGGCTAATCATAGCTAATGCCTTTCCAGCCTGGTTGTTTAGCATTTCCAAGGAAGTCCCACCAACAAGTATTACCTAAAGTGGCCACATCATCATCTGAATAGGTTTTCTTGATTTTAATACTAACAATGCTATCTTTCCAGGCCAGAAAAGATAGATGCATTATTTGAATACTTCACCAGCAGCCAACTTTGATTAAATAGTCATTTGAGTAGACCAGTTCTATAAACCCAGGGCAATTTCATTAACAGTTTAAAAGACTTTATGAAGAAGCTAACCCATAAAATGTACCTAGCATTTTAATAGGGAAACCTAGGAAAAATTACACAATTAATAAGCATTAACCTTTTACTGTTAAGAAATATTACTTCAAGTACACTCATATATAGCAGAGTAAAAAAAATGACATTTCATTTCCAGATTTTATTAAATAATAATTATAAGAAGAACTTTCTGAAAATTTTATTCATAATGCATGAATCAGATACCACCTGATAATTACAGGAAAGGTAAGGCTTCTATTAATCAGACTTTAGGCATATTTTGCTTATTGTTAATTGCTCTTCTTCATCATCAAGTATTATAGGCTGCATAACTGTGACCTACACAGTTTTATAGATACATACATAGCAGTCTTAATACCCCCAAATATCAAAGATTTCATTGATATTCAACCTAAAGTCAAAAGTGAGTTTCAACTGGTCGAACTAAAAAGTGTGTGTGTATGCATGTATTTTCCAGCAAATGCTATTATGACTCTTCTACAATTATATAATTACTAATCGAGAGTACATATATAATTATATACATGATTATAATTTCTCTATAATCAAATCCACAAGGTGTTCTGAAAGTAAAAGATTTATAAACTATCTGATGAACTTGTAAGTGGCTAGGTTTTCTAGCTAGCTAAAATTTATTCCAAAATTCATGGATACAAAAATTGCTTATGCTTCTAAGAATATTTGCACCAATTTTGATTGGAAATGATTTTTGTGGCTTCTGAATGCTCAAACCTAGATTTATTCTTGGGTATAATATTCATTGCCATTTTCAGTGCATACAATCTGTCAATGTCAGTTTTTGTTTAAATATTTAGCTAATTAAAATTCAGCTACCTAAAATTTAAGAGTTTAGACAATTATGGTATTATAGTTTCTAAATACAATTTAAGTTCTGTACTTAAAGTTTTTATTTTTGACAATTTTTTTTGGTCCTTCATGAAATAAGTTCAAATAAAAATTAAATTTTTGTTTTTTGTTTAAAGGTCTAAGAATTCGTCTATTCAATTTTTCTCTCAAATTATTAAGCTGCTTATTATACATAATCCGAGTGCTACTAGAAAACCCTTCACAAGGAAATGAATGGTAAGGTGTCTTTGTCCAAACTCCAACAATATTCTTTTTATTACTTTGAAATGGATTATAATTTAATTTATTTTTATTTTTATTTCAATATTTTATTTAAATTAAAGTTAGTTAAAACATAGTGTAGTATTAGTATCAGAGGAATAATTTAGTGATTCATCACTTGATACAACACCCAGTGCTCATTACAAGTGCCCTCCTGAATGCCCATCACCCATTTACCCCAACCCCCAACCCACCTCCCCTCCAGCAACTCTCAGTTTGTTCCCTATAGTTAAGAGTCTCTTACAGTTTGCCTAAAAATATTTATTTATTTATTTATTTATTTATTTAGAAAGCAAGGGGAAGGGCATAGGGAGACAGAGAGAATCTCAAGCAGGCTCCACGCTGAGCACAGAGTCCATCCTGGGGCTTTATCTCATGACCCTGAGATCATGACCTGAGCCAAAACCAACACTCAGACGCTTAAAGGACTGAGTGAGCTACCCAGGTGCCCCTCTTTCTCTGTTTTTATCTTATTTTTCCTTCCTTTCACCTATGTTCATCTGTTTTGTTTCTTAAATTCCATATATGAGTCTTTCTCTGACTGACTTATTTTATATATAATACACTCTAGCTCCATCCACGTCATTGCAAATGGCAAGATTTCATTATTTTTGATAACTGTGTAATATTCCATTTGGAATAGAGATATATATATATATCACTCAATTTATCCATTCATCAGTCAATGGACATTTGGGCTCTTTCCATATTTTGGCTATTGTGGATAGTGCTGCTATAAACATTGGGGTGCAGGGCCCTTTTAAATAATTATTTTTTATCCTTTGGATAAATACCTAGTAGTGCAATTGCTATTCTCATTGCAGTTTTAATTTGCATTTCCCTGATGCTGAGTGATGTTGAACATTTTTTCATGTGTCTCTTAGTCATTTATATGTCTTCTTTGGAGAAATGTCTGTTCATGTCTTCTTCCCATTTCTTAACTGGATTTTTTTGTTGTTGTTTTTTGGGTGTTGTGTTTGATGAGTCCTTTATAGATTTTGGATACTAGCCCTTTACCTGATATGTTATTTGTGAATATCTTCTTCCATTCTGTAAGTTGCCTTTTAGTTTTGTTGATTGTTTCCTTTGCTGTGCAGAAGTGTGCTAGCAAGAAGTTGCTGTGGTGAGGTCAAAGAACTTGCTGCCTGTGTTCTCGCTAGGATTTTGATGGTTTCCTGTCTCACATTTAGGTCTTTCATTCATTTTCAATTTATTTTTGTGTATGGTTTAAGAAAGTGGTCAGTTTCATTCCTCTCCATGTGGCTGACCAATTTTCCCAACACCATTTGTTGAAGAGACTGTCTTTTTTTCCATTGGATATTCTTTCCTCCTTTGTCAAAGATTAGTCGACCATATAGTTGTGGGTTCATTTCTAGGTTCTCTATTCTGTTCCATTGATCTATATCTTTGTCTTTGTGCCAGTACCATACTGTCTTGATGACTACACCTTGTAATATAGCTTGAAGTCCAGAATTGTGACACCTCCAGCTTTGCTTCTCTTTTTCAACATTACTTTGGCTGTTTTGGGTCTCTTCTGGTTCCATACAAATTTTAGAATTGTTTGTTCTAGCTCTGTGAAAAATGCTGGTGTTATTTTGATAGGGATTGCTGAATGTGTAGGTTGCTTTGGGTAGCATAGACATTTTAACAATGTTTGTTCTTCCAGTCCATGAGCATGGAATGTTTTTCCATTTCTTTGTGTCTTCCTCAATTTGTTTCATAAGTGTTCTATAGTTTTAGGGTACAGATCTTTTACCTTTTTGGTTAGGTTTATTCCTAGGTATCTTATGGTCTTTGGTACAATTATAAATGAGATTGATTCCTTGATTTCTCTTTCTGCTGCTTCATTATTGGTGTATAGAAATGTAACAGACTTCTGTGTTGGTTTTATATCCTACAACTTTGCTGAATTCCTGTATTAGTTCTAGAGATTTTTTGTTGGGGTCTTTTGGGTTTTCTACATAAAGTATCATGTTGTCTGCGATGAGTGAAAGTTTGACTTCTTCCTTGTCATTTTGGATGTCTTTTATTACTTTTAGTTGTCTGATTGCTGAATCTAGGACTTCCAGTACTATGTTGAACAACAGTGGTGAGAGTGGACATCTCTGTTTTGTTCCTGACCTTAGGGGAAAAGTTCTTCATTTTCCTCCATTGAGGATGATGTTAGCTGTGATTCTTTCATATATGGCCTTTATGATCTTGAGGTATGTTCCTTCTATCCTTACTTTCTTGAGGATTTTTATCAAGAAAGGATGTCGTGTTTTGTCAAATGCTTTTTCTGCATCTATTGAGAGGATCATATGGTTCTTATCCTTTCTTTTATTAATGTGATGTATCACCTTGATTGATTTGCAGATATTGAACCACCCTTGCAGCCCAGGAATAAATTCCACCTGGTCATGGTGAATAATCCTTTTAATGTACTATTGGATTCAATTAGCTAGTATCTTGTTGAGAACTTTTGCGTCCATGTTCATCAAGGATACTGATCTGTAATTATCCTTTTTAGTGGGTTCTTTGTCTGGTTGGAATCAAGGTAATGCTGGCCTTATAAAATGAGTTTAGAAGTTTTCCTACCATTTCTACTTTTTGGAACACTTTTGGAACAGAAGAATAAGTATTAAGTCTTCTTTAAATATTTGGTAGAATTCCCCTGGGAAGCCATCCGGGCCTGGACTCTTGTTTGTTGGGAGATTTTTGATTACTGATTCAATTTCTTTGCTGGTTATGGGTCTATTCACAGATTTACTCTTTCTGATTCAGTTTTGGTAGTTTATATGTTTCTAGGAATTTATCCATTTCTTCCAGATTGCCTGATTTGTTGGTGTATAATTGTTCCTAATATTCTCTTATAGTTGTTTGTATTTCTAAGGTGTTGATTGTGATCTCTCCTCTTTCATTCATAATTTTATTTATTTGGGTCCTTTCTCTTTTCTTTTTGTTAAGTCTGCCTTGGTGTTTATCAATTTTGTTAATTCTTTTAAAGAAACAGTTCCTGGTTTTGTTGATCTGTTCTACTATTTTTTTGGTTTCTATATCATTAATCTTTATTATTTCTCTTCTTCTGCTGGATTTAGACTTTATTTGTTGTTGTTTTCCCAGCTCCTTTAGATGTAAGTTTAGGTTGTGTATTTGAGACTTTTCTTGCTTTTTGAGGAAGGCCTGTATTGTTATATACTTACCTCTTAGGACTGCCTTTGCTGCATCCCAAAGGTTTTGAACTGTAATGTTTTCATGTTCATAGACTTCCATGTATTTTTAAAAATTTTTCTTTAATTTCCTGGTTGATGCATTCATTCTTTAGTAGGTATCTATGGTCTTTCCAAATGTTTTCCTATGATTGACTTCAAGTTTCATAGCAGTGTGGTCTGAAAATATGCATGGTATGATCTCAGTCTTTTTGTAGTGGTTAAGGCCTGATTTGTGACTTAGTATGTGATCTATTCTGGAAAATGTTTCATGTGTACTCAAAAAGAATTTGTATTCTGCTGCTTTAGGATGAAATGCTCTGAATATATCTGTTAAGTCCATCTGGTCCAGTGTGTCACTGTTTTCTTGTTGCTCTTCTGCTTAGATGATTTGTCCATTTCTATGAGTGAGGTGTTAAAGTCCCCTACTATTATTGTATTATTATCAATGAGCTTCTTTAAGTTTGATATTAATTGACTATTTATTTGGCTACTCTCACGTAAGGGGCATAAATATTTACAGTTGTTAGATCTTGTTTGATAGACATTATTATGATTTATACCCTTTTCATCTCTTATTACAGTCTTTGGTTTAAAATCTAGTTTTTCTGACATAAGTATGTCTACTACAGCTTTCTTTTGATGTCCATTGGCATGATAAATGGTTCTCCATCCCCTCACTTTCAATCTGGAAGTATCTTTGTGTCTAAAATGAGTCTCTTTTAAGCAGCATATTGATGGGTCTTATTTTTTTTTTTATCCATTCTGATACCATATGCCTTTTTATTAGAGATTTTCGTCCTTTACATTGAGTAATTATTGAGAGATATGAATTTAATGCCATTGTATTACCTGTAATGTCATTGTTCCTGTAGATTGTCTCTGTTCCTTTCTATTCTTTGTTGCTTTTGGACTCTCTTTTCCACTCAAAGGGTCCCCTTTAATATATCTCACAGAGCTGGTTTAGTGTTCATGAACTCCTTTAGTTTTTTGCTTGTCTTGGAAACTCTTTCTCTCTCCTTCTATTCTGAATGACAGCCTTGCTGGATAAAGTATTCTTGCTGCATATTTTTCCCATTTAGCAATTTGAAAATTTCCTGCCATTCTCTTCTGGCCTGCAAGGTCTACTGCTAACCTTATGTGTCTTCCCTTGTAGGATAAGGACCTTTTGTCCCTAGCTGCTTTCAGAATTTTCTCTTTATCTTTGTATTTTGCAAGTTTCACTATGATAGTCGCAGTGTTGAGCTGTTTTTGTTATTTTGAGGAGAGTGCTCTGTGCGTCTTGGACTTGAATGCCTGTTTCCTTCCCCAGATCAGGGAAATTCTCAGGTATAATTTGTTCAAGTAAATCTTCTGCCCCCCTTTCCTGTTCTTCTTCTTCTGGGGCTCCTATGATATGGATATTATTTTACTTAATGGAATTTCTGAGTTCCCTAAATCTAACTTCATGATCTAGTAGTTTTCTTCCCTTCTTCTTTTCAGCTTCATTATTTTCCATAGTTTTATCTTCTGTATCACCTATTCTCTCCACTGCTTCTTCCATCCTCATTGTGATTATATCCAGTTGGTTCTGCATTTCAGTTATAGCACTTTTTATTTCAGCCTGACTAGTTTTTAGGTCTATTATCTCTGCATCAAGGATTTCTCTGGTATCCTCTATGCTTTTTTTTTCAAGCCCAGCTAGTAGTTTATGACTGTTGGTCTAAATTCTTGTTCAGATATATTGCGTATATCTGTTTTGAGCAAGTACCTGGTTATGATTTCTTCTTGACCTTTCTTTTGGGGAAAATTCCTCCATCTTGTCATTTTGGCTAAGTTTCTGTCTTTTGTGTGTTTTGAAAGCTTGTTATGTGTCCTGCTACATTAAAAAGGGGTCATACACTCTGCAGGGCCTGACACTTCAGGAAGTGTTTCTGGTGTATGCATGTGCATGTGCACTCTACTATTGCAGTTTGTCTGCTCTTTCCCACTGGTCAGTCTTCTACAGAGTTCCTCTTTGCTTGCAGTGGGGAGTGCTTGGACCTTTAACTAGATGTGCTTTGATTTGCTTGTTAACATAAGTCTGGAAAAAAGAAAAAAAGAAAAACAATGCCTGATCAAAAAAAAGAGAGAGAGAAAAAAGGAAATGAAAAATCAACAAACAAACAAACAAAAAACTATAAGCCTGATTCCAAAGGGGGGAAAAAAAAAGCAAAGCCTGGTCCTATTTCCAGCAGAAACTGCAGAGTGATCAGTAGCCTTGGTGTATGTAGGGTGCTGCCTGTGGTAGGTGGTATTCTGGGGGAGACACCTGCTGCGCTGGCTCAGAGTCAGACCTACCCCAGGAAATATGCACTTGCCAGGCACAGGGGGGCAGGGTTTGGTGTAAACATATTCTGCCTCCACTGGGGGCCACTGTGTTGCTCTCTGAATTTCCACATATTGGTGGCAATGGGGAAAATGGTGCCATGACACTCTCTCATCCCAGACAGGGGATCCCACACTCCCTGCTGTTTAGGAAGCCCTCACAGAATAGTGAGATCTGTGCCTGGTCCTACACCTCCCCTGCATTTTATCTTTGGTTCACATCTGGGATTCAAGACTTCAAATCTTAAAGGACCTGGCATTGTGGGGACCTACCTCCCCCCACTGTGACACTCATTACCCCTGCTCCCAATCCATGGTCCAGAGAAGTTTTCTTCTTGTGTGAACTCAATGTTGCACTCTCAATCCCTCTCTCTTTCTCTCCCTTTTCTCTCTCCACAGAAAGGGTTCCTTCCTTTCTGTGGCACTGCAGTTTTTCTCTCACCCAATTCACTTCCATGCACCTGGCACCTGGCATGCCGTCTCCCTCCAACTGTGACCAGTTGTACTCCAACTGTGACCAACTTCTCCCAGTTCTCAGATGGATTTCCTGGGTGTTCCAAGTGATCTGACCTCAGTAACACCTGTGTTCAAGGGAGGAGGAAAGCCCAGAGTTCCCTTACTTCTCCACCATCTTGACTCCTTCTCTTTGTATTATAATTTTAAAGGATGGTCTATGGAATTCACTTTCTTAAGAATGTTTTAGTGGTTTGTCACAATTAAATTGATCTGGCTTTCAGTTAATAAATGAACATAATCTTTGTAAGTTCTTTTTTTAAACATCTCTTGTGGTATTTGGCTGGCTAAGTCAGAAGAGCATGCAACTGTTGATCATGAGTCATGAGTTTGAACCCCATGCTGGGTATAGAGATTACTTAAATAAATAAATATGCTTAAAAAAATAGCACTCTAGTAAAAAAATAAACATCTCTTCTTTTATTATCTACTTATCTAATGCTAATACTGGACACCAACCCATATCATTTTTATTGCTAACCAAAGTACTCTAAGTAATTGTTTAATATGGGGTTAATCTTTTTAAAGACCCACATACCTGTCTGTTCTTGATTTACATATACACCAAAAAGATATACTCTTTTGTATACCAGCTTTATAAGTATTTCCAGTTCCACTGGATGTTACTTTTTTTTTTTTTTAAGATTCCTTGAGGGCATTATGCTAAGTGAAATAAGTTAGAAAATGATATGTGGAATCTAAAAATAACCAAAAATCAAAACCAAAACAAAACAACAACAACAACAACAAAAATCTAGTTGTAACTCTTGAAACACTCCAGCATTTATTGGGATGCATGACTATCTTAAGTCTCAGATTTAGCTTGTGTAGCTCTTTATCTTATTTGAGTTAAATGACTTACTGACTTATTTTAACCTATTTTTACATTCATTATCATGTTGCTTCTATTAAATTGCATTTCTGTTCATTTATACACTTCCCCTTTTAAGATCTATCCTTTGGTGGAAATAGTAGGTAAGGGAACTGGCTGTGTAATAATTTCTAACTCATCACCACTTTGGGTTCCTGTCCAGCCTACTAAATTTAAAATAATTTTCAAAACACAAGACAAATTTGATGGCTAACTTTTGTAGTTATTTTTGCATGTGGAGTTGTCCTAAGAAAATTGAGAAATAAGATCAAAGTAAAATGGAGAGTGATAGTATAATATGCATTTAAATGAATTGGTTACTCCTCAGCTTGTTTAGACAGAAAATTATTCTGTATTTATTAAAGGGTTAAAGATTATCAAGTGAAATTTTATCGTGTAATAATTTGTGATAATTCTTTATAAAATTTTAATTCATTTAATGAAATATAATTATGTCTATTTTGCTATATCTTTATTGAATACTTAGCATGTATTTATATTGCTATGAATCATGGTATAAGTAAGAAAAGGAACACTCACTACCCTCAGGGAATTTTCAGCCTGTGAAAGGTTGTATATTTTGAAATTCTTGCTATTTTCTGGCATTGAACTAGTTGTTTTATTTATGTTATTTCCTTCAGTATACACTTAATCTTATTATTCCTACCTTACATACAGAGAAGCAGAATTTTTTTCATATTTGCCCTTTGCTTTGAGGCCTTCAGCACTAATCTTTTTTTTTAAAGATTTATTTATATACTTATTTGAGAGAGAGAGAGAGCACAAGCAGCAGGAGGGGCAGAGGGAAAGGGAGAGAGAGAATCTCCAGCAGACTCCTTGCTGAGTGCGAAGCCAGAAATGGGGATTCCAGGACCCCCGAGATCATGACCTAAGCCAAAATCAAGAGTCGGCTGCTTAACCAAGTAAGCCACCCAGGCACCCCAGCTCTAATCTTTTTATGCTTTTCATCCCTGTTTAAATCACTGACTGCAGGAAGCCAGGACCTTCCCATTTCCCCCATTTGAACTGCATATTCATCCTTTCTACTTGGATGTTTAATAGGCATTTCAAACTTGCCATGTTCCGGTCTGCTTCTTCTGTGCTCTTCCACATCTCAACATGTGACAACTCTGTCCTTCCCCCAACCCTGCTCTACTCTCAGCTTTCCACATTTCAGCTGAACCAAATTCCAACCTAACAGTTGCTCAGGCCAAATGCTTTAGAGTTATTCTTAACTTCTCTTTTGGTCTCACACTCTGCAGCATATGCAAACCCCTTAGAAAATTCTGTCATTTCTACTTTGAAAATAT
Source organism: Eumetopias jubatus (assembly GCF_037043125.1). Lineage (NCBI taxonomy): Eukaryota > Metazoa > Chordata > Mammalia > Carnivora > Otariidae > Eumetopias > Eumetopias jubatus. Next base: position 24,075,624 of record NW_028274818.1, on the reverse strand, counting down.
ATCCAGCATACAACCACTTCTCAATGCTGCCATCCTGGCACAAGCCACCTTCTGTCACCTGGGTACTGCAGTAGCCATTCTAATTAGTCCTGCTAATTCTGCCTTTGCTCCCCTTTGGTTTATTCTTAATATAGCAGCCAGTATTCCTTTAAAGTCTAAGTCGGATCTTTACACAGCTGTGTTTGAAATGCTGTAGTGCTTACCACGGCTGTGAGAATTCCTGTTTCTCTGTAACTTCACCTCCTCCTCTTCAGCCACCACCCATTTTGCTCCAGCCACATTGGCCTCTTCTCTGTTTCTGGAATATACTAGCCACAATCCTGGCTCAGGGCCTTCATACCTGCTGTTCCCTCTGTCTGGAATTCTCTTCCATCAGATAACATAAGGCACACTTCCTCAGATCTTACTCAAAATTGTATTTTCAGTGAAGCTTTACCTAAATATCCTGTTTAAAATTGTATTCTCCTCACAAGACTCCTTCGAATACTTTTTTCTTTTCCCTTTTAACTTTTCTCCATTGCCTTTATCTCTTTTGTATATTGTACATAGTTTACTTGTTTGTTATGTTTTCTGTATATTCCATGGGGATTGCAGTGGCTATCCCATGAGGGCACAGGTTGTTATCTGAATTCTCAGAACCTGGCACAAATTTGATGCTCAGTACTTATTTATTAAATGAGTGAGTGAATAACTGCATAAATGAAGGTCCTTTATAATCTGACCTGTGCTTATTTCACGTCACCAACCTGCCATCCAGCCATTCTGACCTACCTGAAGCCACTTGGACATATTCTGCTCTCCATTGTCTCTGGGCCTTGGGATATTCTGCTCTTCTTGATCTCTCTTTTCCATTCTTGTTCCTCACTCCCCACTCCTTTTTAACTTGCCTCAGGACTTCTGGACCTTCAGGGTAACAATTTCTTGTATAATACCTTATCTGAAATTCTTACCTGACATCATGATTATAGCCTAATTTCTGGGTTAGGAGTGGCCTCTGGGAATTCTCTGAACCTCCCCTGCATACTTCTTTCCCAACACTTAACTCATTGCCCTTGATTTTACTATTTACTTCTCTGTTCTCTCTATATGCTTATGGAAGGCAAGGACCATGTTCCGTTTGCCTCTGTAGCTCTCATACTTAGTGTAGGACTTCGTGCATCAGTGAATGTTTTTGAGTTAATGAAATTATGTTCAATAGTTTTATTGATGGTGTTGCACAGTCAAGATGATTGAAGACCACTGGCTAGACATGCCAGTGCATATTACATTTATTACATTCTTCTGTCTATGTATTATTAAAAATGGTTCATGCCGCACTTCTTTCTAAACACATACCAGAATAGTTATTAAAACTTGATGATTTATAAATAAAATGTACATTAGAGAGACCTGAAAATCATTAAATGAGACATGATAGAAGAATTTCTCTAAGGGTGAAAGGGCATTGGGGGATGATGGCAGAGTAAAATTATATTACTTGAAAAACATTAAGAGGAACAAAGTTTCCTACAATTAACTTCTGTGTCATATTACTGAGAATATTTAGCCATAATTATAGAGGATATACATTTGAAAAACCGGATTACTGCAATTAAAAAACATAACAACATAACTTATGGCTCCATTTTGAATACAATGTTCTGTTCAGTTCCCATAGTCAATGCAGTATTGGTTAATGAAAAACAGAAGTGGCCTTTATGGGCACAGGCTCTATTTTAAAATAATGAGGCTAATTCAGCAAAGAGATTTATTTAATTAGAGCTTCTGACATAATAAAGCTGTGGATAGTTTGTGCTGCTTTGCTTTATTTTTAAGTCCCTTTAGAGTCAAAACTGATAAGAAAATGTTGCAAGTATGGACAAACTGAGGATATGAAAAAAATATTATTGTTAATGTATAAAATTGCACAAATGACAAACGCTTGGTTTGTGATTATTACTATATATTACTATATAAATACCTATGGCAAGGAAAGGAAATAGAAATTGCCTAAAATATCAACATCTGGAAATAAGTACCTAAAGTACTTTGATGACCTATCTTTTGTAAATTCTCTCTGTGTAAATACATGTACACAGTTTGTAGTAAATGATTTAAAAGCATTAGCAAAGGAAACATATCTCTGGCATGTTGCTTATGAATTTCACTGAGAGATGAGCCATCAGCATTGACTCATTGCCTGCTGGTGCTTACAGTTCTCCACTGTGTGTCAAAACGAATGCATTCCCTTGCACTTTAAAAACTGTGGAAGTGATTATTAGTTTTTAACATCAAGTGATAGGGACAAGGTAAGGAGCACACGAATGTGCTTATATTGTATGGTATTTGGATTTACATTGAAAATCAGTGCCTAATAGAGCAACAAATGTTTGCGTGACATTCATATTTTAAAGATTATTTCCTCTTTAGGGTAATAGTTATCAAAAGAAGAAATCTTTTATTTATATATGTATTTTTAAAGATTTTATTTATTTATTTATTTGAGAAAGAGAGAGAGAGCACGTGCGTACAAGTGAGGGGAGGGGCAGAGGGAGAGGGAGAAGCAGACTCTCTGCTGAGCATAGAGCCCAGTGGACCTGGGGTTCCACTGGCCCTGGGATCCTGACATCATGACCTGATGCAAGTCAGACACTTAACTGACTGAGCCACACAGGCACCCCCACAATATCTTTTTAATATCTGATGACCAATTGGAAGGAATGTTATAATGTAGACCTTTTCTTCTCTCATGTATATTGGCTACAGTACAGATTAAAGTAGCACCAAGTGCTCTAATATATAATATCAAAAATTCAAAAGAATTTTTTTGTTTGCTGGAGTCTAATGCTGGTGTGTTCTTACTGTAGATCTTTTCTTTGTTTGGGTGATTCACACATACATGCACGCACACACTCTGTAACATGGTAAGTACATTATTATGTATGAAAACCACTTCTATTTTGTGTCTATGTGCTGTCTAAGACCTAAACATCCTCTGCAAACAGCTTTGGGAAAAGTAAACAGAGCATGGAGAAGGTATATATATACTTGAAATTATTGGCAACAAATGACAAGCATCACTTTTACTTGCATTTTATTCTCAGATCTCATGTGAGAATCAGTCATATCACCACACTTTCACACAAAGGCTGAGAAATGTAGCCTTTAGCTGAAGAGTGCCTTTTTGCACTCAACTCTATACCCTGGAGAGGGGAGAGGAGTGTTGATAGAAAGCTTCAGCCAGTGCACATGGGATGGAAAGACTCTTAAAGTCCAGTCTCTTAGAGAGTCAGCATTTAGTCCTCCCTACAGTACTCCTCACAGCTGGCTGTCTAACCTGGTATGAAGTATATCTAGTGTTTTGAAAGGAATCAGTTATTGAAAAATCTTCCTAATATATTGTCAAGACTCTACTATGCATCTGTACTGTGGTCTCCTTGGTTTTGGAAGCACACTAAATTTTATATGTCTTTGGGATGTGGGCCTAGTACCATACATAGTACTCAGTTCTCAGTATTTGTTATGGTTAGGAGAGTTTTATAATTTCCACCCTGGTTTAGGGTATTATACTTCTGTTAATAGAATACGAGCTGCAATTGTTTTCTTGGAGAACTATCAATCTGTGTTCATCTTGAGTTTGTGAGTCAAAAGTCGTTTCATATAAATTATGCCCCACATATTGACCGTATGACTTTCATGTATTTAGCAAATGCTTTATTCTTCTTGTTAACATATTCACCCCTGGACTTCTGCCTCAGCTGCTAAAGCTTCTCTGACATTTTTTAGCAGCTATGTTTTTACCTTTTGGAGAAGCCATAAATAAGCATGCTGTGAAAAGTGGCTGAGGCTACAGGTCACCAACTTTCTATATTTAATTTTTGCCGTAATTTCAATGGTTTGATATGGTTCTTCCAGTTTTCATAATGATGCTTCAAGAGTGGATTTTATCTGTAAACCTAGTTCAGTCTGAAAAACCAAATCCCATACATTTTGTTTTTATGTTTGCTTTTGTTGTTTCGTTTTTATAATGAACAAAAGTGAAACTTATTTTATTTTTCAGGATTTTATAGTTGGTTCGTGATTATTACTATATAAATACCTATGGCAAGGAAAGGAAGTAAAAGTTGCCTAAAATATCAACATCTGGAAATAAGTACCTACAGTACTTTGATGACCAATCTTTTGTAAATTCTCTCTATATAAATACGTATACATAACATGCTCACACTGATGTAGTTAGGTCAATATTATAAGCATCGTCTTTTCGATGACTTTTTTTTATCGTTTTCATGTTTTTTTTTCTATTGTTGATCATGAGGCTACTTTAATTCTCTTCCACTTCCTTTCCTGCTACAGTAAATATTCCTGTATAGATATTCTTTCCTTGTAATGCCTTTTTGTCAGTGGGCTTGAAGCTGCATTTGGAATTATGGTCTGGTTGCCAGTTTGTTTTCTCTCTTCTTTGTTTTGGAGATGATCTAGAAATGTGCAGATCAGATCCTACATTCCTTTTTCATGATAAGTTCATTTTATGAAGAAGAGTTGGGGCACTAGCTTTTTACTAGAATTGATACGTTATTCTTCTATATATTTATCCTATTTGGTGGAAAAGATGACTTTCTGTTGGAGAGCTCACTTCACACATGCAATTTATATATTAGAGTTTTGCAGAAATTTTTTTTAAAATTTATTTGACAGAGAGAGACACAACGAGAGAGGGAACACAAGCAGGGGGAGTGGGAGAGGGAGAAGCAGGCTTCCCTCTGAGCAGGGAACCAGATGTGGGGCTCCATCCCAGGACCCTGGGATCATGACCTGAGCCTAAGACAGTTGCTTAATGACTGAGCCACACAGGCGCCCCATGCAGAAATGTTTTTTAAGGATTATAAAGCCTATTTCACACAACATGGCCTTGTCTAAGAAAAGACTTTTCTTCAAAGTCTTATTTAAATTTAAATACCTGTGGTATTTTAAGAACTATCAAAATAAAATAACATCCCAGTCCAAAGAAAATGCTATTTGATAACTCTTAAACTTCTGATTCACAATTTATTTTAAAATTTTTCAGATTGCTATTTACTTATTTAGTAGTTTTTATAGCACATCATTTTTATCTAAGAAAAATGTCCATATCCCTCTTCATTCTTACATATCTTGTTGCTGAGAATATAAGGAGATGTGTTTTGGAAAGGACAGTGTTGCTGACACATCAGCCATATTTTTGCCTTTATGGCACCATCCATTTGTTTATATTGAATGCCTAACTCACTATAGGTGTGTACTCATAAAGACATTGGGACTATAATGGTGAGTAAAATAAACATACTGTTTCATCTTAGGGAAACTCACAGTTTAATGAGAAGACAACTATTAAAGAAATACATATGCAAATAAATGTAAAGTTACAACTGACATAAATGGCAGAAGAGGTGTGGTGAGTGACATTGCCTAAGAGATTAGTTGACTACTTTGATCAAGTGGCTGCTTCAAGGAAGGGGTCCCTGAGAGAGAGTTGAGCTGAGAGCTCTATGATAGGGGAAGAGATCATGTAGAAAAGGTTGAGATAGGAAGGATCATGTCACAATTGAGTAAGTTTAATAATGCCATTTAAGAGTTTTTGGTCTTTATTCTAACAGAAGTGTAGTGCCAGTACACAGTGGGGCGATGTGATCTAAATCACATTTAGAAAGCATCTGTGTAGTTGTAATTTGGAGGAAAAATGTAGAAGGCAAAAAGAAGTTTAGGTTCCTAGTTGGTAGGCTTTTGCAAGGATCCCATTTGCAAAAAATGGTAGTTTAGTTGAGGTGGTTATGGTAGTAGAGATGAAGAGAGGTAGATGCATTCTACAGATATTTGGTGGGAAGAATTGAAAAGGTTTGATGACTGATGTATGAAGTATTTGCAAATACAGGAGAGGAAAGAATCTACAATGATGCCTAAGTTTTTGGGTAACCAGACACGATGGAATTTGGTGCCATTTGGTGAGAGGTGCAAAATGGAGAGGACCAGTTTTTGAGAGAAAGGTCATAGGTTTGGTTTGGAGCAATTGAAGAGATCAGTTATCCAGGTAGATGTGACATTCTGGAATTATACAATACTTCAGTTTAAGATAGTAGGTAGTTTTTTTGAATATTATTTTAAAGTTTATGATTTTTTAAACTAGAATTTTAGAAAGTTTATTGCTCTTTATTATTATTTAACATATTACCAAAAAGAAATAACTTAAAGATTTAAAAATACACTTGATATTTTATGGGACTCCTCTAATACTTCATAACTATAAAGAGCAACTAGGCTTTGTTCTGTCTTGTATTTTTTTTATTTGCAATTTTTGGGCAGCATAATATAACTATTCTCATTGTTTCATGAGTAGATTATATTGCTGTGAGTGATCTCTCATTTGAAATCAGCTATACGCAAAAAAATGTAGACAATGGTAAGGTATAAAAAGTTAAAAATTATAACTAGTGGGGGCATCTGGCTGGCTTAGTCAGGAGAGCATGTGGCTTGATCTTGGGGTAGTAGGTTCAACCTTATGCCTGGGGTGGAGCGTACTTAAAAATTATAACTAGTGGCTACATTAGAAGTGTATGGTGTTTTTTTGCAGAGTAGAAATAATTTTAACAACAGGGATGATATGATTTTTAAGAGATATTTAAGGACAGTCACTCTGTCCTGCATAATGTTTTATGCTAACCTTGGTATGGATTTTCTTGGTAGTATAATGTTTTATACAAACCTGAATCTGAAATATTAATGTGCTCTATGAGTTACTCACTTTATTCTGATTACTTATACTGTTGACTTTGTATTGCCAAAATATTCACAGTGTTAAAAGTAATGAAATCTTTGAGTTTATGGAAGACCCTTAAGTGACTTTTCAATGGAGAATTGACATGGTTTGAAGTTTTTCTATCTTGCCATAATCACTCTTTAGATAAGGGCCCATTATCTTTTCTTTCCTTATTAACATGAGAATAAAAACAAAATTAGAAAAGGTTTAGAAATAAACCATTTTCTATTCCTGGAATAGAAGTGGATATTATCAAAAAGAAAACTGAAACAATATAAAGCTTTTCTAATTTCAATTTTGATATTTTATTGCCTTTTAATGCAGCATTATTTAAATATTTCCAACTTCAGTTGAAATTTTAAAATGAATGCATTTTTCATGTTTTTAAAAACTGATTTTTTTTTATAGGTCTCATATCTTTTGGGTGAACAGAAGTCTACCGTTATGGGGCTTACAGGTTATGTACAATTTTGTTTTATCCCTCTATTTCTGGATTTATTCTTATTTCATAGAGGAATACTATTGGAGAGAAAAGTATTGATATTAAAAATGAGTTTGTTTTATTGCTTATTAATCTTGATGCATGTCTTAGACACTGTTTTTTTCCCCCTATCTTCATGTTTGCCTGAGCCCTGCATTCTACCTTTTGAGAATTTCCTTCTGATCCGGATTAGACTTCAGAAAGCTTTTGAGGGTGTGGAGAAAAACAGAGTAAACCAGTGTTAAGGCACCACAAGTTCCCCAAATGACTCTAGGTATTCATCTTATGTAATCCTTGAAAAATTAATCAAAAGCCCATAACCATGTTTGCTCTTTTACTCTGTCTGCAGTGTCTGGAACATGGTAGAATCTCAATAAATAATTATTAAATACATAAACAAGTGAATGAATGGCTCATATTACCAATAGCAAGAGCTTGGTCCCTAATGCAGATAATTTTGTAAATAAAACAAAAAGTATGTTCTGGCATAAAAGGAGTCCTGAGGAAAGAGTAAGAAAATATGAGAGGGAACATGTCTGAATTATATTGTTGGGGTGTTCCCTAGAGTCCTCTATACCTCTTCTTTTCTCCTTTTTCTGTTGAGTTTTATGCCCGGCAAACTTTTTACATGTTCCCATCTCTACTCCTGTCTCTCTCTTACAGATACTTTTTTTTTTGTTATTTTTCAAAAGTAAAAGTTATTCAAAGAATATAGTCACTAAGATAAAAAGGTCAAAAGTTACAGATTGGAAGACAGTTGAATCATGGAAGTAATGGAAAGATTCTAAAACTGACTGTTTATAAACAGCCTTTAAAATACTTTAAAATCAAGTGTTTGGTTTGGTTTTTAAAGTCATGAGGATTGTGAAGTCTGTACATTTTAAATGTTATAATGGATTATTTTAATTATGTATGCATTGTAATCATAACAATGAAATCAAGTTTTTACTATATCTGAGTATTTCATACTTTTTTGAAGTCAAGTTGCATTTAATTTTTTTATACTGATTTGCATTGCAATGTCGTTAATTACAAATACCCTTTCAAATATTTAAGTGTTCACAAAAAATGCAGTCTTTTAATCTCTAGCTTGATTCCTATATTATTCTTCAGTGAGATACACATTTAAAGTAAGTTAATATTTTTAAGAATAGTCATATATCGCCTTGAAATACATTTTGACCTATTCAGATTGGTTTTATCTGATAATGATATTTTACAATAATAGTAATGTTCATTTTCAAATAGGATTTTGAGTAATTCATGCTACAAATGTTCTAAAGACCCTCTAACACTACTTATAGAAAAAAAGCATGAATGATTATGATTTAAATCACTTGTGGAGAACATCTAAGAGGTGTGCATTTTATATCAGAACAATGCCTGGCTTCCATATGTACTTCTGAACATATTTTACTTATATTGCCATGCATTCATAAGCTTCTTTATTGTCCTTCTGTTTTAATATTCACTTGAATCAAAGTTTTCATTCTAACAGGAGTTAAAATTTAAAATTCCAGGGTATCTGCCTTTCTTATGCAGATTGTCTTAAATCTCAAAATCTGTAAACAAATATATTTGTTATCTATAGGGTCATTTCTTGTTTATGCTTGCTTATTTTGCTTCTACTCATCTACCCCAAAGTGCTGAGAGTACTTAATACAAAATAATTTGGATATTTTTTCTAGTTACCTTTTCTGTTGCAATCATAGCTTTTTGGTAGTTCCGCAGCAGAAATTGTATATATAATAGCAAATGTAGAGAAAGTGGAAGCTTGTCTAGGACGTGCTCTTCCAGCTGTGAAAGAGGAATTGTTTATGAAGTCCATTCAAATAAAATCTGAAAATATCTGGAAGTGTTGACCTGGACTTTTTTGTTTAGTCTTAAGGATGTTGCTTTTTCATTTTGTTTGAGGTGGGAGAGAGAAAGAATGTATCTCTCAACTTGAAGCTTACATTCTTTTATTTTCTGAAAGGAACTGCTGTCTTTGGTAGATGTTCTAGAGGTGGTGGAGGTGTTGCTGGGAGAGGGTAGTATCTGTGGTGGGGCAGCTATGTGTGATTGTGCATATTAGAAACATACACAAAAGAACTTATTCTCTACATATCATGTAAACTCCAGCCAGTCTGACTATTCTAATCCCACATTTATATTTGAGATAATAAAAAATATTTATTAAGGAGTGTTAGAAATATAAAACTAACCTGTAGAGCAACCTGCCACCTGTATAGAGAAGTTACAGTGCCACATAATACCTCCTTATATGTATATCTGTATATTATACAAATATATACATATATACACACATATATGTACATAAAGTTAATAGTTTTATAATCATGAATATATTTTTAAAATTCTGTTGCGTTTTCTCATTAAGGTACAATTTTTTTTCAGGTTTCAGTGGCATTGATAAGTTTATTTGAAACAATACTACTTGGTTATCTCAGTTATAAGGTAAGTTATTTTAATTAGAAGTTTTTGGCTGATAGAACACATTACTAGCATTAACCCAGTATTCCTCTATTTATAATTTATACTCTGGGGTAAAGCAAGTCCGTCTTAAACTTCTTTATTATTTTGGGCGTCTATGGTATGTGATAAAAATCTGTAGTTGTATAGTAATGTTTTCCTTGGTGGCTTAAAAATATTTCACTAATTCCTGTGGGTTAACTTACCTATGTTATCCATGCTTATGTGAGGCAAGCAAATGGAATGGTCTTTCTTTTAATTGTTCTTAACCTCTTTTCCTGATCTGTACAAAAAACATTGAGGGAGCAAAAACATGTCTGTTAGGAATTATTTTAATGTTATTTAATCTTTGGTGAGGCTTTGTCTGGCTAACACAATTTAACAAATATTTATTGAGTCTGTATTTGATGAAGAGCCCCATACTGTGCATTGTTCTTTTCTCAATGAGTTTCTATCTAGAAAGGGGGATAAGCAGGAGAAAATTATGCAGATAATAATAATACAAAACAGAACAGTAGGTACTTCCAGTGAGGTGCAAATCAAGTCCCATGGAGGTAGAGAGATGTCATATCATAGGATGAAAATACTTGACTGATTTAAGCAGAACAGAGTCCTTGAATCAGTGATTTCAATAAGGAAAGATGAAAAGATAAGACACTAGGGATTTATAGAATTAGCAAAGGCATAAAAGAAGTAATGTGCATATAAAATTGGAAGAATGATAAATATTTAAGTTTGGGCAGAATTTTGGGGGGCATTTGGAAAAATGTTGGTTGGGAAAATTTGGCACAGTATTCTGAGGGCCTTGTATAGCAACATATAATGGGAATTTGATGGAGGATGTTGAACATGAGAGTTCTATAATTGTAATTAAGTTTTAGTATTAGTTCAGAACATCTGTGCAGCACAGGTCAGAGAGACAACATACTGAGAGCCATGTGCTAAATTAAGACACAATTACAGAAAGGAAAACTGGGAATGAGTTTTTGGCTGGGTGAATGGAATAGGCAGAGTTGACACAAGATGAAATATAAAGGTAGAAACTAAAGAAATCATCACCTGATTTGTTGAGAAAGTTGAGGAAAAGGCAAAGGCAAATATCACTTTAACATTTTCTAAATTCACATGACTGGGAACATGGCAGTTAAACTAAGAAAAATTATATCAAGAAAAATCAGATTGGGGTCAGGATAGATAGAATAATGGAAATGGTTTTGAAAATAATGAATTTGAGGTGCTTATGGATAGATAGGTAGACATGATATGTGGACAACTAAAAATGAGAATCTGGAACATGCAGGGAAGAGAGATTTAAGATGTGGAGGTCATTTTCACAGAGATGGTGGAGGAAGCATGCAAGTCTATTAAGTATGGGATAATAACCAAGGGAGAAGTTAAGGCTCATTTGATGGAGATGCTTATACTGTGGTTGTTGGAAGAAGGACAGAATAATCAGAGAAGACAGAGACATAGAAAAGAAGGGTAGAAAGACTTTGGAATGGCTATCATATCCATCACTAACCTTCAATTTACGTTGTCGGCATATACTATATCAACAAGTGTACTCAAGGTTATGTGTTTGGGGAACTCTTATTTAGCCTATCAGCTTCTTTCTCACTTTTTAAGACATAGGGTTTGTTTTTTTTTTTTTAAAGATTTTATTTATTTATTTGACAGAGAGAGACACAGAGAGAGGGAACACAAGCAGGGGGAGTGGGAGAGGGAGAAGCAGACTTCCCGCTGAACAGAGAGCCCGATGTGGGGGCTCGATCCCAGGACCCTGGGACCATGACCTGAGCTGAAGGCAGACGCTTAACGACTGAGCCACCCAGGTGCCCTAAGACATAGGGTTTTGAAGATAACATTTCTTAGACTACTTTTAATCCTAAATTTAGAGCAAGAAATCTTTACAAACTCACCTTTCTGCTGGCTTTATTTTTTAAAAAAATTCTCCTTAACTCCATCTGAAGAAAATAATGCTAATATCTAATGAGGTGAGATTGATGAATTAGAAAGTATAGAAAGAAAAGAATGTGGGCTTTCCAAAAAATATAGATGGGTTGATTTAATATTTGTGAGAAAAAAATAGGATGTTAGGAATTCTAAGGAAGAAATGTGTTATCTGAAAGGCTGAAAGGGTTGGAACTACAAGTTTATTAAGGAGCTTGAGAAGAGGCTATTGAATTTACAGTTTAGGAAATCATTTGCTATTCACTTGTAAGAAACCAACTTCAATGGCATGCAATTGGGAGTAAAAGTGTTAAATGAAGAATGTTGATTGACTGGGGTAGGGTCACTACCCTAGAAGTGTTCAGATGAGGCAGAGAAGATTGCCCAATGATGGAAAAAAATTTGCATCCTTTAGAGAAAGTAGGTAGAGGGGACTAAAAAAAAATGATAGATGAAGCAAGTTTTATACAGAATAAGAATAAGTTGGAATAGGAATCTGAGGTCTACTGATTTGCTTTGGATACATTCCATTCTTTTCTGAGAGCATAGAAAGAGTGCATGAAAGAATATTTTGAAGCTAGAGAAGAGAAGTTGAAAGTCCTTACATGTAGGTGGTCACTCATCCTTAAATTACCTAGGAAGTACTCACTCAGTGTTGAACAGTATAGACTAAGGTGTTGAGGAAGATCTTTTAATTGGTTTATGAGTTTATCTCTTCATTGAAATACCTGCTCTATAAATGTATATAGATTGACAAATCTAGATTTTGGATACCTAGAAGAACGAAATGATAATCAAGTGAATTACTATGCAAGATTTTATCTTCTAAGTTACTTAGTATTCAAGTAGGTGATGAAAGTTGAAAGTAATAAAAACAAAATGACATGCTAAAAAATTAGGCACGTGGGTGTTTTTGGTAAATAATTAAATCTCTTCCACTAGTACAAGAGTGTGTATAGATATTTAAGTGGTCAAAATGTTAACCTGCATTTTTTAGTGTATTTGCTTTAAATTCTAGCCAAAAAGTAATATGAAATTAACTTTGGTGCTTAGTGGAACCTTAGCCGTAATTTAAAAATCATTTAAAAAACACAAACAGATTCAAGACAATTTTCCATTGTAATCATATGATGTTGACATCTGTAATTAATTTCTTCCTGCCATTTATAAAACGAGAGCAAAGCATTCTGAGACCTAGTAGCATTATAAGAGCTAGATGATATATAATATTTCCATTTTGACCTTCATAAACATTAATGGCTTAGATGGAGGAGAGGTAGATGGTAGTTGAGTTTTGTGTGTTTCAAAGGAAACAAAGGATGTAAAGGAATTATGTGACATTGGAAGGATAGGTTGCTGGTAATTACCTTCTTTTTCCTCTCATAAATTCAGTCAAACTCATGGACTCTTTTGACCCACTCCAATAGACTGCTGGATAAAATATATGGAATGAATAAATTAAAAATTGATAACTATTCATGGCCTATAATTAAGGCAAATTTGGATAGCAGAAACTCAAATGAGGCTCCTCCTCTCAAATTAGATCTTTTTTCAAATTAGATTTTTAAGAAAAATTATAGAGAGGTGAGCAGAAATAGATATTGCATTAGCAACTGTATATAGTCCTAATATTGTTCTTTGATATGTTAAGTTCTGAACTATCAACATAATAGCAAATCAATATTTATATTTGTTTACATATATGTACAGATAATGTGCATATTTGTATGTATTATATACATATATACAATATTTAAAAAAAATTTAATACAGTCTTCTGTAAGCACTTTATAATTCTTGAAATTAAACATTCTAAAATAAGTATGATGACTTTATCCTTAACTAAACAGTTTAAACTATCGTGGAGACTGCAGGTTTTGGAAAAACAAAGACTGATGAATAAAAGCTAAATAAGCAAAAACTATAAAGTGCATGTTGAGGTTAGCAGATAATGATTTAAAAATCCCTGATATCAACTTATTTAGTCCTCTATCCTACAGAAGTGCAGGTCTGTACTTAAATCATCATTCCATTCATGTTTATAGCTACTTGGCAGAACAACCACGGGATTGCCCAGCAGTAAAGTTCTTATTCTTCTGTTACCATAAATACCCTCTATGTCTTTATCAACTGCTTTCAAAATAGAACTCTATTTATACACACACATTCATTAAATCAAAAGGAAACGAAAACAAACTCCAGCATAATTTCCAAAATTCTGCAAACAAAAATCCAACATACCTAGAAGGCTTCTGTTAAATCTACAGTTCTTTTTTCTATAATCACTTTATAAAAAGCAACTGTTTTGAAATTTTAACACCATGATGGGCTCCTTTCTGGCAAAGAACAAAGGATTTGACTAGGACTCCTAGACACTCCTAGATACTGGTGATTCTTTTTTTTTCCTAAGATTTTATTTTAGAGAGAGAGTGTGAGTGAGAGCAGGACTAGGGGCAGAGGGGGAGGGAGAGGGATAAGCAGACTCCCCACAGAGCCCCATGACCCTGAGGTCATGACCCAAGCCAGTGGAAATCAAGAGTTGGTAGCTTAATGGACTGAGCCAACTAGGTGTTCCAATACTGGTGATTCTGCTTATGAAGCCATGGAAATGGTGAATCTAATTATTGTTCAGTTTACATTTAGAGATACAAAATAAGACTGCTTTAGGGATACTACACTATTTTAAATTCACTAAAGAAAATAAGTTATCAGCCTTTTTAGTTACATATTTACATACAGGTATTTTTAATATTGAAGAAGAAAGTGTTTTTAAAAAGCCCCTGGGTACATCTTGTTCTAACAACAATATTACCATACATCTTATAATTTTTAAGTGCATTTTGGAGGTACATACATAATTGTACAGTTATAACTTCCATTTTTTCTTTATGATAAAAATAAAAGCCTGATACATTTTAGAAAATTACCCATTTTCCTGCATTTTTGTTGATTAAGGAAAGTTACGTCCATACCAAATGTTATAAAATGTTTGGATTAATTTATTTATACTTTATTGAATTCTTTAAGAGAAACGTAGTTCTACACGCTCAGAACAGATAAAGCTACCTAAAAAAAATTTTTTTTTTTTAAAGATTTTATTTATTTGACAGAGAGAGTGAGAGAGCACAACTAGGGGGAGCAATAGAGGGAGAAACACTGAGCAGGGAGCCCGACTTGGGGCTCCATCCCAGGACCCTGCGATCCTGACCTGAGCCAAAGGCAGACACCCAACCAACTGAGCCAACCCACTGAGCCACCGGCAGATGCCCAACCAACTGAGCCAACCCACTGAGCCACCACCCCAGAAATTTCTTTTTCTTTAGGAAGTTACTTGTTGGGGGTGCCTGCCTGATTCAGTCGATAGAATATGTGACTCTTAATCTCAGAGTCATGAATTCAAGCCCCACTTTGGGCCTGGAGCTTAATGAAAAATAAATAAATAAATAAATAAATAAATAAATAAATAAATACCCTTTTGGAAAAAGCCATGCCTTTTATCTCCTTTGTAAAAATAAGATAAAATGAATTAAGTATTTAACATAATTTTGAAGGGCATTTTGGATTTTATTTTATGCTTCTCTATAATGCCTTTTATGGGTACATGCTGTTTTCTTCATGATAATTGTTTTTATCATGTAGATTTACATAATATAGGCTCATAGTTACTCCCTAACACTCGGTGGAATTTATGAATATTTTCTATGTTTATTTTTCATTAGCAATTTTAGGGGAGATATTTATTAATGTATCTTTAAGTTCAGGAGACAACCTGAGATCTTAGAACCAAATGTAATGAATAAAATAAGAAGACATTCATTTATTTTTAGCAATGAGTATATTGCCTCATTGTATAATTTTAGATCATGAAAATTAGCCCTCGGTGGGAAGGTTATTCATTTTTAGGGGATTGGCACATTAAGTGTACCTTTAGGAAAAAAAAAAAAATCCAGATGATATGGTAGGTGAATTGGAATGGAGAAAGAATGAAGGGAAGGAGACCAGTTAGGAGCCTCAACCAGGTCAAAGAGTGGGAATGAGGTAGAATGAGAAGGAGGGAAACTCAAGATCCATTTATGATTCAGAAGATCTTTTTTTTTTTAAAGATCTTATTTATTTGAGAGAGAGAGAGCACGTGCACAAGTTGGGGATGGGGGAGAGGAAGAGGGACACGCAGACTCCCCACTGAGCAGGGAGTCCAACGCGGGGCTCTAACCCAGGAGCCAGGGATCATCACCTGAGCCTAAGGCAGATGCTTAACCTACTGAGCCACCCAGGCGCCCCATGAATTAGGAGATCTTATCGACCAGTTGTCCTTAGGTACCTGGTAGAAGGAAGAGGTGAATAGTTTCTCCAGGATTTTTGGTTTGTGTTACTGGGGAACCAACCAGGCAAAAATCATAAATTATACTTTTTGACATAATCCACACAAGGTGCCTTTGAGGCATTTGCGTGAAGTAATGCATTAGATAGTGGAGATGAAACAGAATCTCAGAGATGCAATACTGACCTGGACTAGAGATACAGCATTGGAAGTCATTGGTTTATTATTGATGATAAGTTGAAGTTGAAACATAGATGAAATTACCTGAGATGTGTATGTAGCCAAGTACTCCTAAAATGCTTTTCTGCAGAAACTTTCCACTTGAACTCTGTGGTTACAAGTGAAACAACTTATATGTAACTATATTCAGATAGGCTTAAAACAATAAAATTCTTTTAAGTGTTTCCATTTGGATTCAATAGAAAGAAATATAAATACTTAAGTTCAAAAACAAAATAATTATACCCAGAAGGGGGAAAGCATGTATAAAATATTTGGAAGTTCAATTTACTTATTTTTTTAAACATTTTATTTATTTATTGACGGAGGGAGAGAGAGAGAGAGAGCACAAGCAGGGGGAATGGCAGGCAGAAGGAGAGGAAGAAGCAGGTTCCCCGCTGAGCAGGGAGCTGGACACCTGGTGATCCCAGGACCCTGGAATCAGGACCTGAGCTGAAGGCAGATGCTTAACCAACTGAGCCATCCAGGCGCCCCTAATTTACTCATTAACATACTTCTTAAGCCCTAACAGGCATAAAAACAAGCAGTTCTATAAAACATTACAAACACTTGTCCAGGAGATTAGTGGTGAAGGCATGGGGAGTGGGGCATTCCAAGCAGTGGGAGAAGTGTGAGCAAAGTTATAAAAGTATGAAATAGCCTGTTCAGAGAACTGTATAAAATTGAGTATGGATGAATCTGTGGCTGAATTCAAGATGGAAATAGAAGTATAGTAGGTACAAACCAAACCAGTAACCAGAGTCCAGATTATGAGCCTTCATATATTCTGAAGAGTAGTTTGGATGTCATTATGTTGGCAATGGCATTTTAGAAAGAATCTTTTTGCTTTATTATGGAAGATAAATCAGAAATTAACCAAATTAAGTCAGATACCAGTTATGAGACTCTTTTAATTGTTTGAGAAAAGAATCATGAAATAAAATTGATGTATTACAAATGGAAATGAAGAGTCATCAGAGATATACAACGTTTTTGTTTATTATGAATTAAATTTGTCCAGTGTCTCACAGCTAAGAAAACTAATATTAATCTTGCTGTGCATTAATAGAGATTATCCTGCCATATCACCAGTGGTAACTGTTTCCAGACTGTTCCTTCTCTGGCTGGTCACATCATTCTCTTTCCCAGGAACAATCATTGACACCAAAGAGAGAGGTACAGTCAACAGTAAAAACACACCAAGGACAGAATAAGCCAGATGTTAAGCCTTCTGGAAACTGAGTCATGTAAAAAAAATTGGTGAATGAAATGGTAATATTAACTTGCACACACACACACACACACAGTCAGTTACAACTGCTTTATCAAACAAGCTTGACTCAGTGCAAGTAGGAAAGGCCTTTAGGCCCCCAACACTTTTTTTTTTAAAGATTTTATTTCCCCAACACTTTTCCAAATGCACACATCTTCTTGATCCATGCTGATCTGATGATATATTGTAAAGGTCCCAGAACTTTTGTAGTCTCTCCAATCACAAGGCAAATTTCAGTTTAGTATTTAGGAAACTATGCTCAATATATATAAACATTTAAAATTTTCATCCACTTTAATACTTCAGCTTATCCTCAGCTCAGATCTGCATGAGATGGGGAATCATTGTGAGGTTATCTGTTATTCCCACTTCCTCTCTTACTTGATGCTGCTGATTCTGGTCCCTCCGGGGCTGAGGAGGCACAGGGAGTGAGATGAAGTCAGCCTTTGGGATGAAGGTGCCTGGTAGGCACAAGTGTAGTCTGGTGTTGGGCTGTTCTGCATGGCAGATACAAGTAGGGCTTTTGTGGTCTTCTGCAGGCTTTTGACTGAAGCTGCTTGGATGCCTCAGGGTCTCTGACTGGCCACTAGGGCTCTGACCCAAACCCTGACACTCTGAGTTCCACCATTTGTTGAGGTCTTGTTTCCCCTTCAGGCACACAGCCATCCTGAGTGTAAACTCCTTTAAAATGGCCATAGATTTTATTCTTTAGAGTCTATGTCTCGTTCCCAGAAAACAAGTACCTTTGTCTTAGAATTGGCATCATTGTGGCTTGCTCTCATTTCAACCCTCTGTTCTTGTTGCACTGTTGTCTCTTCATGTTTAGATGTTTTGGGCGTGAGCCAAATACAGTCTCTACACGTGAACCAATCTCCCTAAGTGGTTCTCTTGATCCCTTCTCACTTAGCTTGAAGTGATGAGAGAAGCACCCAAGCGCCACTAACATCTCCGTATGGAGACCTTCTTGTTGCTTCCATTTTTTTTCTACCTGCTCCCCCTACCGCTTTCTGTACAACCTGGAGATGGTGATAAATGAAATACAGTAAAACTTGTTACTTAATATTTGAGTACATGGACATTAACCAGTCTAGAACCTTGCTTTGTGATTTGGTAGTATCTTATATTACTGTAATGTTTTAAGCCTTTGGGACCTCAAGGAAATATTAAGAAAGGCTCTTAACTTTGAAGCCACTGTTATAAAATAATTGGAAAATACAGGGACCCAGATTTCAAATTACCTTTCTAATATGGAGATCTCTTCATAGAAGAATAAGCTGCTTTAGGGAGTTCTGAGTTTTTTTTTTCCCCCCATTGGACACCATTTAAGAAAGTGTCCGTGATTAACCTGTTTATATCGGGACAGTGTCATGGTTGTGTAGTATGCACTTGCACAGGGCTATACATTTAGAAGGGCCTGTGCTTATATTAATATTCTATCATCTTCTGGAAATTGTTAATAATTTGTTAATAAGAAGCCCTGGATTTTCATTTTGCACTAGGACACAAAAATTATGTCACCAGTTTTGATGAATACTGTTGTACTATGTGGGTTGGGAGATTAGAATCTAGATGCTTGGAAAAGCCCTTCCTTTAAGTTTTAACATAAAAACAATGTTAATACTAATGAACATTAACAAGTGTATGTATTTATAAGCTATTTAATATCCTTTACAGTTTTTATGAATATAACTCATATAGTAAAAAAATTAAGATTGAATCACTTTTTTACTGATTCTGTAGCTTCTTTAATATGTGTATCTTCACTCGTAGCTTTGCTTCCATGAAATATTATATGATCAAAATGTGTTGTGTACAATATTCAAGACTTACTATAAATGTTTGCTTTACTTCTTAAACTTACCAAAAAATTGAGGGAGTACAATTACATTTAGAAAAATAATCTTTAAAAGTCATTGCTACATTTTTATATAATGATTTGGTATTCTGTTAATGTAAGCATCCTTGCTAGAGAAATTCTGAGTGTTGTCTTTTTCGCCCTTTAATGGGATTCAGTATAATTGACTTTCATTTTTATTTATTCTTTCTTGGAAGGGAAACATCTGGGAACAGATTTTACGAATACCCTTCATCTTGGAAATAATTAATGCGGTTCCCTTCATTATCTCAGTAAGTCCTAAAAGCATCTTTAAAATAACTAATTTTGTCATTAGACATAAGTCTTTAAATCTGAATACTAATAAATACTATATTAGCTCCAATAAATGATTTTAGGCTTTGGTAAGGATCATGGTATTAAAAATAAAGAGTAAAATCAGTTGGATAACTAGATTATGGAATTAAATGAAAACTAATGAGATGTAGTGCAATAGCAAAATAAAATACTTTTTTAGACATATATGCTCTAGATGTGCCATGTGAATAGGTGTTGATATTATCTAGACAGAGTAGAAATTAATCACTCCATTTCTTGTGTATATTGTGGAATTAAAAAAAATAGAAACTAACATAAAGCAGAATCAGATCTATAAATACAGAGAACTGATGGTTGCCAGAAAGAAGAGGGTGGGGGGGTTGGGCAAATTGGGTGAAAGGGAAGGGATACAGGCTTCCAGTTATGGAATGAAGGTCATGGAAATAAAAGGCATAGCATAAGGAATACAATTAATGATATAGTAGTGATATCATAGGACAAGTGGTAGCTACCCTTGTGAATAACATAGCATAATGTATAAACTTGTGAAATCACTAAGTTGTACCCTGAAACTCATATAACATTGTATGTCACCTATGCTCAAACAAACAAAAAAAAAATAGAAACTAAGTATTGATAAAAGTTTCTCATACTGAGCATATATTTATTTCTATCTTAAACACAATATTTACTAAGTCCAGTTCTCCCATTAATAAGAAAGTTGCCAACAGACAGACAATTAGCAATTTGCTTTTTTATCAAGGTACTGTGGAATACCAATTTTACGATGATCCTGCTCAATTGCAGCCCCATAAATATGTAACAAGCACTTTCCCATCACAAAATTAGGTTTTAATCTCTATCTCATAGATTTATAATATCTGTCTGTTGGGGATATGCTTTCTAACACTTCATTTGAATTTTATTTGGAAAATTATGGAAATAAGCAAATATTATCTCAAGTGGTTGCTTACTTCTGACAATTATTTTAATTTGAATGATTTATCTACAGGAAAGACTGGAACTAGATTAAATGACAGGCTAACTACATATAATCCAATTGAATATGGTTCCCAGTGTCACTTAAAATTTTTGAATCTGAAGAGAGTAAGTGGTAATGTTGTGAAAAGGGAAAGCATTCTCTCCTTATTCCTACTTTCCCTTTCGAGTTGTAGGGAAGAAAGAGGTGCTATCTATTATAAACCGTTACACTGAAAGATTTAATGATAGAATTACCATAGTCATAGGTGACATTAGTGGGAGCTCATTTTTTCCTTTCTGCTTCTACAATAATTTCCCAAAGAATTTTTTCCTAAGTAAGAATTAGAACGATGAATGAAAAGATTGGATCTTCTTGCATTTCATTAATGAGTCTAAAGTATTTGTCACATGTATTAAAAATTGTATTGTCTTTATTAACTTTTTTTTGTTTTACATTGTAATCTGCTGGATATGATTTTTGCTTTGAGGTAAAAGTTTAGTTTTGGTTTGTTTTTCAGATCTTTTGGCCTTCCTTAAGGAATCTATTTGTCCCTGTCTTTCTAAACTGTTGGCTTGCCAAACATGCCTTGGAAAATATGATTGTAAGTATGAAAGAATGAAGTGCAAATACAAAATATTTTCAACCTTCCATTATTTCTTACATACTTGCAGTGCTCATATTAAACACAGAGAGAAGATGATTTGAGGTCTTAGTCTTGTACTTTCTCATTTTTCTTTCTCCCATGAAATATAAACTCATACTATTGTGATTTATTTAGGTACAACTAAATTTGTGAATGGTTCATTTTTAAAAGAAATAAATTTATTTTATTTTAAATTAATAAATTTCTTTTAAATTAATTTAGTATCCCAATAAATAGTTTCATTTAAATGTTTGCAAAAATGGAAGAGATATGGTAAAATACTCTCAGAGTGATGTGTTATATTAATATTGATGTTAATAGACCTTAAGTCTGCTTGTATCCTAATTCAGAATGAAAACTTTCTGCGCTATCTTAACTTGGCCCATATTGTCAAGTCACCACCTTTGTAAGAAGGCCCTATGACCTGACAAACAAAAATAGTTCAGATTTTCTTTTTTTAAAATTAAATTAAATTTAATCTTACTATGTTATGTTAATCACCATACAATAAACCATTAGTTTTTGATGTAGTGTTCCATGATTCATTCTTTTCATATAACACCCAGTGCTCCATGCAGTACATGCCCTCCTTAATACCCACCACCAGGCTAACCCATCCCCCCTCCCCCCTCCCCTCTAAAACCCTCATTTGTTTCTCAGAGTCCATAATCTCTCATGGTTCGTCTCCACCTCTGATTTCCACCCCCTTCATTTTTCCCTTCCTTCTCCTAATGTCCTCCGTGCTATTCCTTAGGTTCCACAAATAAGTGAAACCATATGATAATTGACTTTCTCTGCTTGACGTATTTTCCTTAGCATAATCTACTCCAGTCCCATCTATGTTGATGTAAAAGTTGGGTATTCATCCTTTCTGATGGCTGAGTAATATTCCATTGTATATATGGACCACATCTTCTTTATCCATTCATCTGTTGAAGGGCATCTCAGCTCTTTCCACGGTTTGGCTATTGCAGACATTGCTGCTATGAACATTGGGGTGCATATGGCCCTTCTTTTCACTACATCTGTCTTTGGGGTAAATACCCAGTAGTGCAATTGCTGGGTCATAGGGTGAGTCTATTTTTAATTTTTTGAGGCACCTCAACACTGTTTTCCAAAGTGGTTGTACCAACTTGCATTCCCACCAACAGTATAAGAGGGTTCCCCTTTCTCCACAACCTCTCCAACATTTGTTGTTTCTTGTCTTGTCAATTTTTGCCATTCTAACTGGTGTAAGGTGTCTCAATGTGGTTTTGATTTGAATTTCCCTGATGGCTAATGATGATGAATATTTTTTCATGTGTCTTTTAGCAATTTGTATGTCTTCTTTGGAGAAGTGTCTGTTCATGTCTTCTCCCCGTTTTTTGACTTGATTATTTGTTTTTTGGGTGTTGAGTTTCAGAAATTCTTTTTAGATTTTTGGATATCAGCTCTTTGTCTGTAGTGTCTGGATATTTGCAAATATCTTCTCCCATTCTGTGGGTTGCCTCTTTGTTTTGTTGACTGTTTCCTTTGCTGTGCAGAAACTTTTTATCTTGATGAAGTCCCAAAAGTTCATTTTCGCTT
This sequence comes from Eumetopias jubatus, assembly GCF_037043125.1. Taxonomy (NCBI): domain Eukaryota; kingdom Metazoa; phylum Chordata; class Mammalia; order Carnivora; family Otariidae; genus Eumetopias; species Eumetopias jubatus. The sequence continues at coordinate 24,052,793 of NW_028274818.1, read as the reverse complement.
TTGTTTCCCTTGGCTTTGGAGAAGTGTCTTGAAAGAAGTTGCTGTGGCTGATGTCGAAGAGGTTACTGCCTACATTCTCCTCTAGGATTTTGATGGATTCCTGTCTCACATTGAGGTCTTTCATCCATTTTGAGTTTATCTTTGTGTATGGTGTAAAAGAATGGTCGAGTTTCATTCTTCTGTATATAGCTGTCCAATTTTCCCAGCACCATTTATTGAAGAGACTGGCTTTTTTTCCATTGCATATTTTTTCCTGCTTTGTCAGAAATTATTTGACCATGGGGGGCTCTCTATTCTGTTTCATTGGTCTATATTTCTATTTTTGTGCCAGTACCATGCTGTCTTGGTGATCACTGCTTTGTAATATAGCTTGAAATCAGGCAACATGATGCCCCCAGCTGTTTTTCTTTTTCCACATTTCCTCAGTGATTCGGGGTCTTTTCTGATTCCATACAAATTTCAGGATTGTTTGTTCCAGCACTTTGAAAACTGTCATTGGAATTTTGATTGGGATGGCATTGAAGGTATAGATTGCTCTGGGTAGCATAGACATTTTAAAAATGTTTATTCTTCTGATCCATGAGCATGGAATATTTTTCCATCTTTTTGTGTCTTCTTCAGTTTCTTTCATGAGTGTTCTGTAGTTCCTAGAGTATAGATCCTTTACTTCTTTGGTTAGGTTTATTTCAAGGTATCTTATGGTTTTTGGTGTTATTGTAAATGGAATCGATTCTCTAATTTCTCTTTCTACAATTACATTGTTAGTGTATAAGAAAGCAACAGACTTCTGTGCATTGATTTTGTATCCTGCCATAGTACTGAATTGCTGTATGAGTTCTAGTAATTTGGGGGTGGAGTCTTTTGAGTTTTCCACATAAAGTATCATGTCATCTGCGAAGAGAGAGAGTTTGTCTTCTTCTTTGCCAATTTGAATACCTTTTATTTCTTTTTGTTGTCTGATCGCTGTTGCTAGGACTTCTAGTACTATGTTTAACAATAGTGGCGAGAGTGGGCATCCTCATCATGTTCCTGATCCTAAGGGAAAGACTCTCATCTTTTCCCAATTGAGGATAATATCACTGTGGGTTTTTCACAGATGGATTTTATGAACTTTATGAAAAGACTCTCATCTTTTCCCAATTGAGGATAATATCACTGTGGGTTTTTCATAGATGGATTTTATGAACTTGAGGAATGTTCCCTCTATCCCTATACTCTGAAGAGTTTTAATCAGGGAAGGATGCTGTATTTTGTCAAATGCTTTTTCTGCATCAACTGAGAGGACCATATGGTTCTTCTCTCTCCTCTTATTAATGTGTTCTATCACAGCGATTGATTTGTGAATGTTGAACCACCCTTGCATCCCAGGGATAAATCCCACTTGGTCATGGTGGATGATCTTTTTAATGTACTGTTGGATCTTATTAGCTAGGATTTTGTTGAGAATTTTGCCATCCATATTCATCAGGGATATTGGTTTGAAATTCTCCTTTTTGACGGGGTCTTTGCCTGGTTTGGGGATCAAACTAATGCTGGCCTCAGAGAATGAGTCTGGAAGCTTTCCTTCTGTTTCTATTTTTTGAAACACTTTCAGGAGAATAGGTATTATTTCTTCTTTGAATGTTCGGTAGAATTCCCCAGGGAGTCCATCAGGCCCTGGATTCTTGTTTTTTTTTGGGGGGGGGTAGTTTTTGATCACTGCTTCAATCTCGTTACTGGTTATTAGTCTATTCAGGTTGTCAATTTCTTCTTGTTTCAGTCTTGGTAGTTTATAGGTTTCTGGGAAGGCATCCATTTCTTCCAGGTTCCTTAATTTATTGGCATATAGTTGTTGATAATAATTTCTAATAATTGTTTCTATTTCCTTGGTGTTAGTCATGATCTCTCCCCTTTCATTCATGATTTTATTAATTTGGGTCCTTTCTCTTTTCTTTTGGATTATTATGGCCAGGTGTTTATCGATCTTATTGATTCTTTCAAAGAACCAGCTTCTAGTTTCATTGATCTGCTCTACTGTGCTTCTGGTTTCTAATTCATTGATCTCTGCTCTAATCTTAATTATTTCTCTTCTAATGCATGGCTTAGGTATCATTTGTTGCCTTTGCTCTAGTTCTTTAAGGTGCATAGTTAGTTAGTCAATTCGGGATTTTTCTATTTTTTTGAGTGAGGCTTGGATGGCTGTGTATTTCCCCCTTAGGACAGCCTTTGCACTATCCCATAGAGTTTGGACCAATGTGTTTTCATTCTCATTGGTTTCCATGAATTGTTTTAAGTTCTTCTTTGATTTCCTGTTTGATCCAAACATTCTTGAGCAGAGTGGTCTTTAGCTTCTAAGTGTTTTAATTTCTTCCAAATTTTTTCTCGTGATTGAGTTCCAGTTTTAAAGCATTATGGTCTGAGAATATGCAAGGAATAATCTCAATCTTTTGGTATTGTTTGAGACCTGATTTGTGACCCAGTATGTGGTCTATTCTGGAGAAAGTTCTGTGTGCACTCGAGAAGAATGAGTGTTCTGTTGTTTTAGGGTAGAATGTTCTGTATATATCTATGAGGTCCATCTGGTCTTTTGTGTCTTTCAAAGCTCTTGTTTCTTTGTTGATTTTCTGCTTAGACAATCTGTCTGTTGCTGAGAGTGGAATATTGACGTCTCCTACAATTAATGTATTATTATCAATATGACTCTTTATTTTGGTTAACAGTTGGCTTATGTAGATGGCTGCTCCCATGTTTGGGGCATAGCTACTTACAATTTTTCGATCTTCTTGTTGGATAGAGCCTTTAAGAATGGTATAGTGTCCTTCTGTGTCTCTAAGTACACTCTTTAGCTTAAAATCTAATTTTCTGACATGAGAATTCTACCCTAGCTTTCTTTTGAGGTCCGTTGGCATGGAGGATGGATCTCCATCCCTTCACTTTCAGTCTGGATGTATCTTTAGGTTCAAAATGAGTCTCTTGTAGACAGCATATAGATGGGTCCTGTCTCTGCAACCCTGTGACATTTTATGGGAATATTTAAGCCATTCATGTTGAGAGTGATTATTGAAAGATATGATTTTATTGTCATAATGTTGCTTGTGAAGTCCTTGTTTCTATAGATTATCTCCGTAAATTTCTATGTTCTATATCACTTGTGAGGTCTTTCTCCTTTTATAGAACCCCCCTTTAATATTTCTTGCAGGGCCATCTTAGTGGTCATGTATTCTTTCAGTTTCTGCCAGTCTTAGAAGCTCTGCATCTCTCCATCCATTCTAATGACAGCCTTGCCAGATAAAGTATTCTTGGCTGCATGTTCTTCTCATTTAGTACCGTGAATATGTCTTGCCAGCCCTTTCTGGCTTGCCAGGTCTCTGTGGATAGGTCTGATGTTCCTCCCTCTGTACGTAAGGAATCTCTTCCCCCTAATTGCCCTTAAGATGGTTTCCTTTGTTCTAAGATTTGTGAGTTTTACTATTACATGCCCAGGGCATTGGCCTGTTTTCCTTATTTGGGAGGGGTCCTCTCTGCCTCTAAGACATGAATGTTTATTTCATTCCCCAGATGAGGAAAGTTTTCAGCTACAGTTTGCTCAAATATATCTTCTAGTCCTCTCTCTCTCTCCACCCTCTTAGATATCACACTAATTCTGACATTGTAACATTTCATGGTTTACTTATTTCTCTGATTCTGTTCATGGATTTTGAGTTGTTTCTTCTTGGGCTCCTCATTATCCTTCTTTCTATCAGTTGGTCTTCTAGATCACTAATTCGTTCTTCTGCCTTGTTTACCCTAGCTGTTAGATTATCTAGATTAGATTGGATCTCATTGATAGCATTTTTAAGTTCTGCCAGTTCAGCTTTCATTTCTGCCCTTAGAGACTCTATGTTGCCATTAATCAATTTCTCCATTCTAGCTATTGTCTTCAGACTGCTACCCTGAATTCCATTTCCGACATCTTGATTATATCTATATCCATTTGTAAATCCATGGCAGAAGTCACAGTCTCTGAGTCTTTCCTATTTTGGGGCTTCCTCCTCTTAGTCATTCTGTTGAGAGGTGGTTGAGGGAATGTACAGAGTCCAAATTATTGACCACAACCCAAGCTTGATGCACCTGTTTTATAGGGACCTTAGGGTTGTTTGCCTCTTGTTCTCCCAGCCTGTCTTCTGGGGGAGGGGCCTGCCATGCCATTACTCAGGCAACCCTGTTTTGGCAGAGTTGCCCTACCCCATGTGTCAGGGGGAATGGGCTCAGTGAAAACCGGTTTTTGGGGCTTTTGTTTTCTGGCGGCTTTCCCTGGGAGCTTTCTGCGTCTCTTCCGAGAGTCAGAGCATAGATCATTTCCAACCCTATGCCTCAGAACAGAGAGATCATAGTCTGTTCTTCAGTGAGCTCTCCATGCCATACTGTCTCTGTTTCTGTCTGTGCTGCTATAAAGTGCAGCATCCTGGGTTGTATGCCCCTCAGCAGGGCTCCCAGTCCTCGCCTCCAGGTTGGGGCATGTCTCTGTCCTTTTTGCTTCTAAAACCACCAGCCGCCCCCAGTTCGCATGTGGGGCCCTGATGCTCTGGGCTTCTGTCTGGGGGGCTGCCCTAAACTCCTTTCCCCACTGCTACGGGTCTGCGAATCTGTGCCCTGTCCCCAGCATGGGAGGCTATTGTTTACCTGTGGTGTAGGATCCCCATGGCTCTCTCCCCCTCCTGTTTATCTTTGGTTATGTGCCTGTGGAATCACAGTTCCATGCTTCATACCTGGAAACCAACCGCCTGTGATATTCTGTTTGTGGAGATCCAGATATATCTTCTTACATCTCAGGCTGATTTCGTGGGTGTTCAGAGTGGTTTGGTAGATATGCAGCTCAATTCTGGGGACCAGTTGGAATATGGTCTGCTATTCCTCCACCATCTTTTCCTCTCCTCCCAGAATTTTTTTAAAAAAGATTTTATTTATTTATTTGAGATAGAGAGAGTGAGAGAGAGCACAAGCTGGGGGACTGAGGGAGATGGAGAAGCAGGATCCCCACTGAGTGGGGGCTTGATCCCAGGAATCTGAGATCATGACCTGAGCCAAAAGCAGATGCTTAGCTGACTGAACCACCCAAGTGCCCTTCTTCCCAGATTTTCTAAATATCACCAAACCACAGCTACCAATAGCTTTGGTTACTTGTCTTCAGAAGAGAACTAAAGTAGTTACCCTACAGACTTGCTATAAAAATTAAATGAAATTACATAGATGTATAACATATAGATTGTATGTGTGTGTGTATAAAATATTGTACCTGGCATAAATGTAGTAAGGGCTCAATACTGTTAATTTTACTACATTGAAATTAAATTTGCTTGGAAGCAAACTTGTTTTCCTTTTAAATGGTTTTGAACAGAAATGGAACACAAAAATTTTAGCCAAAGGTATATTTGGATAGCATTTGAGTATTTACAACCAAATGAATGCTTCTAAACATTTATTTTAAATAACCACTGGAATCTCATGAAAATACATGTCCAAATGATAAGGGAGTATGACCTGTGGAATGATTTGACGAAATGTTGGGCTGTCTTCACTATCCCCCCAAAAAATACTATTTCACTATATATAGATTGCCAAAATTGCAAAAGAAAAAAATACACCGGGAAAAAATAACCTAACCAAGGGAGGAATCATTAGTCAATCACTGAGAGTGAAAGTAGTGCTTTGCAATATTAATTTAAGATTCATTTTCCATTGTGTTTCTATATTTTACTTCTCCTTTCACTGGTTGGAGAATGTTTATTTATTTTTCTGCTCATTAACACATCTGTCAAAGAGAAAGCAAGCGATGAGAGGTGAACTTCTAATCAACTTAGATTTTTGTTATCTTAACAGTTTGGTTAAATATATGGTAGAGGAAGAGAAAATAGTAGCTTGTTGAGATTTTATGTTGGTGAAGTGATTTATTTCATGCAACACTGACTTCGAGACAGTTAAAAGTTTATTATAAAATATTTGAGATGAAGAGAAAACTATAAATTATGAAAACCTATGAATGTACCACAGACTAAATACTAGTCATAACTTATATTCTTGTAAGATTTTCTCTGAAAAGAATGCACACATATCATATATGAAATTACATTGTATGTTCAATGTTATAATTTGAATTTTGTTTTTGTAGTGCTCAAATTTCATATGTCTTCTAATCATTTTTAATAGCTTCATCTAAAGCTATTATTTAGTTTTGATCACTTTGTTTAATCATTTTGTATTGCATATTTTAGTAGTAATGAACATTCATTATTTCATATAAGTATTGTAATTTTGTAATAAAGATGAACATAAATATTAATTTTTATCTCTGATGATTTTCATGTGGTCAGCTTTTAGAAGTTATGTTATTGAGTATGTACTCATTAAATTAATTAATGAATACGTGAAATAAAAAGGGCATGGTTCTGACCTGTGTTACCAAATCACCTTCAAGAAATTTTTTAACAAATTGCATGGGCAATATCAATCATTTGTGATTGCTCACTTTTTTGCATTTTAAACAATATTGGGTATTATTATTTTTTAACCTTTTTCGATTGGAAAGATAGAAATTATATCTTTAATTCACCCTTATCTTTATATTAATGAAATTAAACCTGAAAAATTTTGTTCATTGGCTGTTTAGTTTTTTTCTGTTCATGAAAAATTGCCTGGCATATTTCATGTCATTTTTCCTGATTCAGAGAATGAGATGTGATTGTAGGTTGACCTAGCTATTACTCTTAAAATTAGAATTTTCCGTTATAGGTATTGCTTACTGTGGAGAGCTTTTTAGGAGTCAGTGCAACATCTCTATAGATGTTGATAAGGGGGAGTAAACTGAAATTTGGGGCTTTGGTGGTCCCCCATAATGTCATCTTTGTAATATGAATGCTAAGGTAAATATATTTAGACCTAGGCAAAAATGGAAATATGTTGCTATATCCATTTAAATTATATGCATTGAGTGTGCACAAGATATTTGAAATATAATACACAGTAATAAATGTAGTGAAACTCATGGATATGTAGTATTTTCAAAATTAAAATATGCTTTTTGGTTTTATTTTAGAATGATCTGCACAGAGCCATTCAGCGTACACAATCCGCAATGTTTAATCAAGTTTTGATTTTAATATCTACATTACTATGCCTTATCTTCACCTGGTAAGATTGTACATATCATTATTTTTATTGTTTCATTTAATTATAGTTTCTAAATACACATCATTTTAGTTGAGTTGGCTAAAATAGAGAAATACTCACTATAAATGTAAGGGATCACCTATAGGAATAAAAGTAAAATCTCCTTCAGTCTTACAGAAAAAAAAGAAGGTGCATCTATCATTTGGTATTGATAATTACTGCAACTTTGACATATTCCCAAGTGTTGTAAATAACTAAATCACAAGAATTTGTACTGCATGCCACAGTTGTCAAACAAAAAATTTTCTTTCAAACTGCTGACATGGAGGTGCCCTTATATTTCTACAATCTTCAGAGCAGAAACACTGTTGAGAAAACTGTCATTGCCCATCACTGTCTCTGCCCATGCCTTCTCTCCATGATGTTTTACTGTGCAGTTAGGCAGAAAGCAAGGGCAGATCTCCTGGCAAAGCAACGCAGGACTTGGTACTTTGCTTTATTATAGAAAACAGTTATTTCTTCTTCCAGAAAGTCTCACTTTGATGGTTTTAAAGTAATCTATGGGAAATGTTGCGCTGCATATATGGATTCACGTAGATCCTTAAAAGGAGAAAAAATGTGAAAAATAAAGAAATGAGGTAGAATAATATATCTGTTTTGCAGGAGTCTTAGATATTATGTGTAATTGTGCTCTGTCCTGGATTTGACCTATCAAGAAAGAGAAAAAGTTAATTAGGAAGTACAAAATAAAAAGAATGCCCCATATACTAGTACAACTGAATTAGGTATAAATAGAGCTATAGATAGATATATATAAACATAGGTTGAGATATGTAGGTTAGCAACTACTTTGTATCAGTAATTTGTAGTTAATTTATCTATTAAGGGTATTGAAAATAGGTTTTATTACATACTTTATATCTTAAAAAATAAATGTATTTTAAGATATTAAATGTCTTTAAATATAAAAGATTTCTCTAAAATTGACACAAAGCCATCTTATCATTTAAATCTTTCTTACTGCTTACAAATTTTTTTATTGTTCACCTAGTAAACACCTAGCTGCCTAAATATAAAATATTAAAAATAATGACTTCCCTTCTAAAGTCACTAAACATTCTTAATTTTAAGATAATGATATTATATGAATAGTTTAGGAGTTTTTTCATTTTATTTATAGAAAAATACTCCAAATTAAAATCTCTTGTATACCTATGTACTTGCTAATATTTCAAATGCTGGAAAATTACAAAAAGTGAAATGAATGATTTTTAAAATATTATTAGTCTGTTAAAGTATATTTAGTAAAGAGGTAATTGAAATATTAATGCTGAGGGGCACCTGGATGTCTCAGTCAATTAAGCATCTACCTTCGACTCAGGTCATGACCTGGGGTCCTGGGATAGGGTCCCTCATTGGGTTCCTCGCTCAGTGGGGAGTCTGCTTCTCCTTCTGCCTCTTTCCCTGCTCATGCTCTCTCTCTCAATGAAATAAATAAAATCTTTTTAAAAAAGAAATATTAATGCTGAAATAAAGACAAGTTATTTTTATATGATAACAGTTCACTTTAGTTTTGGAGGCATCCTTATCACAGTGAATCACATAGGGTGGGCTCTCTGTTTGCTCTTTCTTTCTGCCTATTCGTCTATTTCTTCAGTAGTTTTTATTTTCGAAAGAAGCAACTAGACAGATTTTGCCACTTTCTTATGCCAAGGGATGCAGTAGTGCTAGATAATGGGTTTTTATGATGTATATAAAATTGCAGTTTATTTATCATTTAAATTATTTGTACTTCACTTTTTATTTTATCTGCAGTTGGAGTTGCTTTTGTTGTTGTTCTTGTGTGTTATTGGTTTTATTTTATTTTATTTTATTTATTTTTTTAAAGATTTTATTTATTTATTTGACAGAGCACACAAGTAGGGGGAGCGGGAGAGGGAGAAGCAGGCTCCCCGCTGAGCAAGGAGCCTGATACAAGGCTTGATCCCAGGACCCTGGGATCATGACCTGAGTCAAAGGCAGATGCTTAACTGACTGAGCCACCCAGGTGCCTGCGTATTGTTGGTTTTAATCATGTACATTTTAAATGTACAATGTTATTGTTTTTAATCACATGTACATCAACACATTTTCATTAATACATTTACATTAATATGTTTTTGAATTATAATATCAAGAATGGAGAAACTGAAGTTTGATTTCTTTGTGTATTTTTCTCTAGCACACCAAGCGAAATGTTTTCATAATTCATGACCATCATCTTAGGGTACAATAAGTCTTTTTTTTTTTTAATTTACCATCAAAAGTGTAGTTATCTACAAGAAAAATATAAACAATGTTATATTAGTTATAACACACGGGCTGCTTTAGCAAACAGTTACACCACACACACTGTAAAATACAAATATACATAAGGGTTCAGCAACTTAAACAAATGGAAATGTTTAAATAGTCTGTCCAAGAAGGTTATATCAACTTAATATTGCTGGAGACTAAATTTCCTTATAACTTGTTTTCTGCCATTCTCAAAACAGTTTCCATAATGTGGCTCAAGATGGCTACTCAACTCTTGCCATTATATTCTAACTCCAGCCTGTAGGAAGGAAGAAGATAAGGCACAACCCAGAAATTACATGCATAAAATAGGCCAGAATTTGGTCATATATCCACACATGCTGAAAGGGAGTATACAGAAATCTGGTCTAGCTGCAAAACAGTATACCCAGCTGAATATTGTACTATCATGGAAAACAGAAAAACTGGATACTGTTGAACAATAAGCAATCTTTGGCACTGATAAGTCATAGAAGTCCAAATGCATATCATTTGTTTAAAACTCAGGGCTATGCTAGTTTGGAGCCCGTGGCAACTCACTGAATTTACCTAGCTTTATTTGCCACATTATTAAATGAGAATAATATTAATCACCCTATAAAATTTTTGTTGTACTTTTTTTTGATGAAGACTAAATTAGATATGTTTATACAATGTCTATCAGAAGATATGACACTTGGTATGAACACTCCAAAAATTTCATTTTTTTTCCACCTCAAATATCCTCTGTATGTAAGAGGATTAAATTATGTGACTGCACAAAAACTAATTTGCTCTAAAATATCTAAGCATAGTAACTTATTAATAATAATATAAAAGTGAACTGAGATGCCTGAAAATATATTTAATGGGAAATATGAGAAAACATTTTCCTCCATTGTAATGTATTCAGGTTTTTTATACTGTCTACATATTTCTAATATTTGTTTCCTCTAGTTAGCTTCACTACGTTAAAAGTAATGGAAGCATTTCCCCTCTCTCTGATACCTTTAATGCTTTATACTATACAAATATACAGACATATATATAATTTTTTTACATTGTTGTGGGATTAGTCTTAATTAATTGTGGTTACATTATGTCATAGAGCAAGACTGTCAGTGGTTTTCCAAATCAGAATTTTTAATACATACAATTTAAGCCCCCAAAGATTCAGGAGCTAATATTTGATGAACTGGATGTGTTGTTCATGAATCTCACAATCTTAAAATTACCTGTTTTGGAAAGCTGCTATATAGTTTTAAAATGTATCTTCTTTTCATCATTATTAACATTACAAAGAACTATCATTAAGCATCTGTCTACAAGAAACACATGCCAAACTGAGATAAAATTAAGCTGCTGACCTACTCTCTGTGGGAATGTGCTCAGAATTGTTTTTCCTGTTATTGTAATGGAATTTGGACTAATCTTTCCCCACGTCCACTGTGTACCCCTCTTGATCAATAATGCACACTTCCAAGACAGCTGGGAATTGTGATTCAGCCTGTGTCTCTGTAACAAAGCAGAGGAAACTGGTACATCGGGAATTAAGCGCATGACTTTAGCTTAATTATCAACATATTCTAACCAATAATAAGTACTCTAATTTGTAATACATTTGGTGTTTCTAATTTTACACTAGTAGGCTTATTTTGCACCTACTTTGTTTCAAACTTTAATTTTTTATTTGAATATGTATGTTTAGATATTTTCAAATCATTTCATGGAGCTATAACATCAAGATCTGTATTATATAAATGGATATTTCATGTTTTAGTTCAATGTAAGAAATTCAGTTTACCTCCTCATTCTCATTTCAGGAGAAAATAAGTCCATTTATTGTTTAAAAACATGACCTAGTTAAAATTATTAACATGCTTAAATCAAAAAGTATTTGGGATTTTCTTGTGCATCTTTGATTAACACTTATTTCAATGCTCGATGCCGAAGTTCTTAAACTCTGTTTACTGATTTAACTCTTAAGGCAAATAGCCATGTGACAGGAAGTGGACAGTGAAAAAGTAAGAACTGAAATTTGGAGGAAGTATTAAACCATGATCTCATGATGTTATCACCATCATGGTATTTGGTTACTAGTTTTGTTTGGTCACATTTGTTTTGCTTTATTACAAATGAATGACAGAAAGTGTGTTTGTCTGAAGATCTGGAAACAGCCCTCAGATTTTATTACACTAGGACATATAGAAAATTCTTTGTCCCAACTAAATTTTGTGTAAGTGGGAAGCCAGATGTTAGGCAGTTAGAATTTAAACCATCATTGAGTTATGAGGGTAATGTATAGTTATTTTCAGACATATAAGAACTTAGAAAGTATGCTACCCCCATATTATTAAGTATGTACTTAATAGGAATAAGAAAAAAAGGATAAAGGAAAAGGAAAAATATATAGCTTATGAGAATCTGTGGTTTATGCAATAACAACACCCTGGATCTTTCTCTGGGAAACCCCATCTTCATACTGAGTTTTATCAGAAGTGCAGTTGAAGGCTTATCCAGGCAGAGGCAGAGACACCATTTTTAATTTCTATGACATAGGTACGTAGCAAAGGGAAGTTTTCTTTTTTCTTTTTAAAGTTTTATTTATTTATTTGAGAGAGAGAATGAGAGACAGAGAGTACGAGAGGGAAGAGGATCAGAGGGAGAAGCAGACTCCCTGCTGAGCAGGGAGCCCGATGTGGGACTCGACCCCGGGACTCCAGGATCATGACCTGAGCCGAAGGCAGTCGCTTAACCAACTGAGCCACCCAGGCGCCCGCAAAGGGAAGTTTTCAATTAGAAGGTGGGGTGAAGGGATGAGAGAAAGCCAAAGTGGTCATGCCACAGCAATTCTCATGTTACAGATAAACAGAGGACAGAAAGGTCAAATAAAAAGATAAACCTTAGATTATCATAGGTCTACACTAGTAAGAAGCAGAGCTCAGGTCTGGGCATAGGCAAATTGGTGCCAGAGCCCACATGCTTAACCACTGTAATGTTATTTGTATGATGTTCTAGAAGTCATTAACAGTAATAATAAACTAAAAAATAAAAGAATTATGTTAATTTTCTCATTTCTATTATTGTGAATTTTTAAATTACTATTTGAAGTAGAATTATAGTTTAGTAAGACATTAGGATGACAAACTCTTACTTTTTAGCTATTTTTGATTAAGGATAGAATACTTTAGCCATTGCTATCTCTTTTGTGTGAATAATAAATTGCCTCAAATTCAGCAAGTTTCTAATCCTTGTTTCTCTTTTTAAATTTTAGCGAACACATATACAATACATTTAGATAAAATTATGATATATGCATGATTATTATCTGTTTAAATTACTTCCTCCATTTACCTGTTCATCCATCTCTCTTTCTGTATATCTGCAGAGGTGGGAGTATATTCAAGTGATTATATATGGATATAGAATTGTGTATCATGTTTTCAGCTGTCTTCTGCATACTTTCTTCTATGGTTTAAATATTCAGAATGAATATGCATACTTTTTGAAAACAAACAGAACACTCGCAAAAATTAAGGAATGTAAAAAGAGACAACAAAATTTAACACAAAATGTCAAATGTAAAGATCATATTCAATATGATTTGCATAATTAATTCCTTCCCTTAATAAAGTGATTCTCATATTAAGTTTTTTAAAAATCCAAATCCTTCACCTTTATCTCCTACTTACTCTTTGAGTCCCAACTTTTAAATTGAAGCTCTGCCCTGAAGTTTTCTTGAAGGCTATCTGAATTATGGGAACTGCCCAACCTTTATGCTTCTCAGTGTTGGAAAAAATTATAAATGTACAATGTTTCTTTAATTATCAGGGCTTCTTGGTAGATATTCATGATATATAAGAACAAAGAGTCAGTTTTCCTTCCTCACCATTTTATGCCCCGCATCTCTTGGTTGGATATATAAGATGCTTCACAAATGTTTGTAGTTGATACACAGTAACATTTTGGGGTCAGAATTCCCAAACAATATCTTATCAACTGGAGGTACTGAAATATATTGTAAATTAAGTATACTCAAACCATGTATTTTGACACTGTTCCTTTAAATACCTTCTTTCCACAGTTAACTTTGGTGTGAGGTTATACACTCTCAGGGTAATCTGTGAAGACATTCTAGGGCTGTTGTTTCTGCCAAGGAAATATAACTGGGTAGAAAAACTTCTACAGATTTAATTGAAGAGAAATACTCTTTGAAATAATTTTTATAAATTGCATACACACACCACATATATAAGAACTTCCATATAAATCAAATTTGGACTGTTAATTTTGTCTCCCTATAACTTCTGAATTTATGTCTTGAGAATTTTTCTTCCTTTAATGTTAGAATTTGTGAGAACAGACAATTTAATAAAATACTGAAACTATCATCTCCTATATTGACCTCAGAACCATATTGATTAAATGCTAGAGAGCATTGCTATACACATACTATCATGCTTTTTTCTTCCCATCATCTTTCAGGATTTTTGTTTTTTTATTCTACTTCTTTCTTTGATTTCTTTTTCGGGGGAGTTCAATCTCACTTTTGCTTCTCCCATCTGATCTAAATCCCGAGCCTCTTCTGAAAAGTGTTCATCATCCATTTATTTTGAAGTAACGAAAATGCATGTTTGTGCATTAAGGTGAGGTGTGGTCACTTTTCATGAATTACTCAATTGCAGTGTATGTTGACTTCAGATTAATGGTTTATGGCATGATTCAGTAAACTTTTTTGCATAGATTCAAAGACAATGCCCAGGAGGGTGAGAAAACTTTCTTGCAACAATAGAAAAACTAGATTTATTATTACTTTAAACACAAAATTTCTCCCTAGAAAATGTAAAACTCCCAACATCTCAAATATCTTAAATTCCATGGGAATATTTGGTTTTAGGGAGATACTCTATAGGAAATGAAAATGATTATTTGGAACAATTTAATTGGTATTCATCCAGTAAATACCAAAGTGCAAGTCGTGGGCTGATTTGAATACTAATGTCTGAACTACAAGCATGAAATCAAAGTGTTAGATGCTTTTAGCACAGAATGCCATTGCTAATTAAGGTTTTCAAGTAACTGTGCACAGCAATAGGATTCATAGGGAGTGCATAGATATTTAAGGTTATTTATTTCTGCCATATGACTTTTTTTCTCTGAAAACATTTTATTGTACAAATTGACATTTACCAGATGGTGAGAAAGTTTACAGTCTCAATATTTCCTTTCATTCAAATTAGTGTTTTCCTTATAAACTTGCTAAAGCTTGAAAGCTGTACAGTAGTTCCCCCTAATCTACAGGGGATACATTCCACAATCCCCATTGGATGCCTAAACTGTGGAAAGTACTGAATTTCAGTAAAGATTCAGTATATATTCAGTAAAGATTAACAACTAATAATGGAAAGAATAATTATAACAATATACTATAATAAAAGTTATGTAAATATGGTCTATTTCAAAATATCTTATTGTACTGTATTCACCCTTCTTGTTATGATGTGAGATGATAAAATGCCTATGTGGTGAGATGAACTCGGGGGAATGAGGTAGGCTCCGTGACATAGCTTTAGGCTACTATTGACCTGATGCTATGACAGAAGAAGGAACATCTGCCTCCACTGCAGATACCTGAAACCCCAGAAAGCAGGACCACAAATAAGAGGAGACTACTATATAACCAAATGTATAGTTAACATTTTAAAAGAGGCAACTTTTAAAGAGCACTAATTACAATTAGTAATTAAGATGCCTTTGTTATTATATACAGGGTCTATTTAAGCAAATCAATTACGATTTTTCAGTTTTTTTAAAGAGGGTAAAATGTTCAGATTTTGTTTTAGAATTGCATAACACTGAAGTCATTTTGTATGGATCTGTGTCAAAGATAACACCGAAGAATGTTTTGTAAAGAAGCAAATCTCCCGGTAGACTCTCAATTCCAGCATTCTTCACAAAACATTTAAAAAATAAACATCTTCTAAAAGAAAAAAAATCCTAAAGCTCACATTGAAGCTTTTAAACAAATTGTATTTAATTCATTTAAATTCTTTTAATATTTGAAATGTATGCTTATCTAGTAAAATTTTTCAGTGCCTATCTTATTTTTCTGGTTTTTAATATTGTTTTTTTATGAAGCAGCCATCTATTAACAAAAATATGTATGACATTGCAATATGGTAGGTTTGACCGAGTTGCAGGTTGGTGCTGAGATAAGGTGGTGAGTCTCACACTACATCTGTTTAGCTCCTACCATACCTGTGCTGGGAGCTTTGTCATGAACGACTCCATAAGCCTTCCAAGTGCCCAGGATCACATCTTACTTGAGTTCTTATCCATGCCAAGAGCCCAGGTCCATGGTTGTTGCTGTGAATGGTGCACTTTAAGGCCAAGAATTACCTGAGGAACTCTCAAGTAGTCAGTGAGTGTATTCTCCTCTGGGCTAGGACAAGCTGTATACTGAGTCATGTTATTTGCTGGCTCCTTCTTAGGAATGATGTGTGAGAAACCTTGACAAAAAAGCGATAGTTTTACAATCAGTTAAAAAGATTCTCCATTCTGGTTCTGGCTGTGCTTAAACTTTTTCATTTACCATGTGCATTTCACTCAGGTTGTTCTTCACACAGTTATCCTATTTTCTGTCACTTAGTATGGACTTCTTCAATTTCCATCTTAATGACAGCTCTTGTTACACCAGAGTGACTACAGAGTTTCTTCGGTAAGCTCTAAGATGTGCTTGCTCTTTGGTATGAATGGTAAAAATCTTAAACTGGAGCAATATAATCCTGGGTTCCTTTTATGCCTTTCACATTAACTAGTTCCATGACTATACCTTCATATCACTTACTGTGTACTTATCCATTTGTGCAGAGGGATTGATCTCATGTTACGTGTTCTTATTGCAGTAAATTAAAAAAAAATAGAAGTGACGGTTATGATAACAAACTGGATGTCAGGTGTGGGAGAAAGAAAAATTGAAGGATGATTTTGAGATTTGCATTTTGGGAAACTGAATGATAGTGCCATGTACGAGGATGAAGAAACCTGGAAGAAAACATAAGGAGGAAGCAAAATAAAAAGTCCATGATAGTTGAGCTGCTTTTTAGAAACCTTAGTGAGGTATTGAATAACCATTTGTCTGTAGGAGCCTGGCGCTCAGGAGAGGGGTGGGACTCGGTAGAGTGGGTAATATCAGCATATGGGTAATTGTGAAAGGAAGGTCATTAGAAAAGAGCACCTAGGGAATGAACCAAGTGGAATTTTCAATTAAAAACAAAGCAAAATAAAGCTGTAACAGAATAGTAAG
This sequence comes from Eumetopias jubatus, assembly GCF_037043125.1. Classification (NCBI taxonomy): domain Eukaryota; kingdom Metazoa; phylum Chordata; class Mammalia; order Carnivora; family Otariidae; genus Eumetopias; species Eumetopias jubatus. Next base: position 24,036,049 of record NW_028274818.1, on the reverse strand, counting down.
AGACATTGTATAAGGACAAATGACACAATTTATAGGGACAGAATCTTCATTCACCTCTGTGTCCAAAAAAGGTGGCAGTTAACATAAAAAGTAAAAACTAGTGAAAATGTAAAGAGAACTTGATAAGAATGTAATTGTAGCAGGAGATTTTAATAAAGAATCATGTCACTAAAATAGATCCAAGAATTCTTTTTATTTTCACTTCTCCAAACATAGCCCTTCCTATACCATCCATCCCAGATGGTTGTCTATTTTAAACTGCAGTCAACGTCAGAGCTTTTATAGTACATTCTCATTATAATAAAAACATTTTCTTACCATCAAGCAGTCAAATCTGTGCAGAATTCATACATCCTTTTAAAACACCACCAATTATATATTTTTTTTCTCTTTTAAGATTCCTCGTTTTTTCAGCCTGCCTTTCCCTTCTTATTAATTCCTGTTCTGTTACCTAACTCTTTAAATTGCTTAGACAGTTTTGCATTTCAACTGACTTTTAGAATCCTTATATTTGGGATCACGTATCATTGCTGTTCTTACAATTTCCTATTAGTAAATTCTGTAAATTCATTTCATCGTATTATGCTTTACCCTCTTTCTTGCCCATAATCTTTGCCAATGTATTTTAAAGTATTTTGATTCAGAGTGTGGAGAGACTCCTTTTAGCATCGTCTCCTTTCTCTAGATTCATTGCTTAAGCTGATGTATCTCTTACTCCAGGGTTATATTAACTTTCACCAAAGCCATGCAAATGTTATACAGAATATTTTTGAGTATCCCTAATAATCCAGGTTCATTTGACTATTTAATATTCTTTTTTTTATAGCTCTTATCTATTAGCCCAGTGAGTTATGTTTATTATAAAACCTTGGTATATCTCTCTATTTAAGTTTTTGGTATTTCTTTTTAGGTTCCCGGTTTGCTAACAAATTGATTTTAGGATGTTCTAAATATCTCATTTGAATTTCATATGAGTTTGTTCCCTCTAGTGTGTCTACTGCAAGGTAAAAAACCACTTTCAATCCCCTGCTTTATAATTATCTTTTATATTGACAATTGAAACACCCAGTTGTCTTTTCTTCAAGCCAAATATCTCCTGAATGCTTTAACTTTTCTCCCCAGGATTTTTTGGTTTGTTTGCCTTTTACTAAATCTTCCTATTTTATAATTATAACTTCAAACAGGGCCCAGTGCTGAATAACTACAAAGATCAAACTATCTTTGTAGTTATAAAAATAACTATATAAAGTTATATAAAATAAACTTATTTTGTAAGCTATAAAGTGCTATTTAAATAGAATGTATTTTTTATTGTTATAATTTAGAGGACCAATTTGTAGTTTAGTGAAAAAATTGTTCTTCTTAGACTTTATTTCTCACAGGGACATATGTATATCTGCAACTCTCCAGAGCGACTTTAGGTAAAAACATGTCTTGGTTGTGTCACCTTCCTGCTGTGTGACTTTAGTTAAATGACAGTCTCTCTGAGCCTTAATTTATTAATTTGTCAAATAAAGAAAAATATTGTACAAACCTCAAGAAAAGACTTGAGGCAGTTTTAAAAACAGAATGAAATTGAGTCATTATAATAGGAATAGAAGAAACAACACATCAACATAGTAAGAATGAATTATAAGTCTCATATTAAGCTTTAAGGCAGCTCAGGTGGAGGGAGAAATGTTAACTGTACTTAGCTCTCATTATGAGAAAGAAGAAAGCACACATATTTCTCAAGGTAATTAATCTCCTCTTCCCTGTCCTGCAGAACTCAAGAATCTCTATCTGTAGGCAGAATGGTAGACATTATATATAAGTATAGAAGCATACTGTATATTATTTCTTAAACAAACTTTTAAATGCAAAAATAGCATTGGTTTCCTGCTTATCAGCTTAGTGTTTCACATTCATAATTGTTAAGAATAAAGAAAAGTGCTATTGAGATACTATCTGTTAAATAAAATTTTGAGCTGAATGGGTCTCATGATGAGTAAAAAACAAAGGAAATAGCATATTTATTGCATATGTTGATTTTACTTAATTTTTTTTTCTGATGTAAAAAATACAGGACCAAAGATCTCCTTGAATGGTAGTACCTTAATTACAATTTTAATTCCCAGCTTAATTTCTTTGAGTATAAATACTCTGACATGGTAAAGCTCTTAACAGATTTTTTTTTTTAATTGAAGCCATAGGAGCAAAATGTGTATTAAGTAAATGTCAACACAAATCATGTTTTCCAGTAAATTTCTTTAGAATGTGTCATTGACCTCCTGAAACTGCTCTTTGAACAAATATCATTGATCAGGAAAACAGTTGTAATTTCCAGTGAAAAAGAAGGATGATTATTTACCTAGGAGACCATTCTACATAGATACTGGTCTATTTGACATTAGCTTATGAGCAATTAAATGCAACATCAGTGGAAATGTTAGTCAAATAACCAAAAGAACTGATCAGATACTTCTCAAGAGTGTTCTTAGTCACATATGGTTATATTTGTATAATACAGAATCATCTGAATATTATACTCTATGAAATAGGCGTATGTTCACTTAGCCATCTCTTGGAAAGAGGAAATTTTTCAATTGATTTTAAGCAGTGATTATATTGTGAATATTATAAAAGTAAAAGTGCTATCATTATTGCAAAATTTTCTGTTAATGAACATGACATATTGGTATTACATTTTAAAAGCTGGACTTGAGTAAATTATTATATAAAAATAAGAGTCACTTTTGCTATGAGAATAATTCTCACTCCTTACAATATGAAGTAACATGGTAAACTGTATATTCTCTTTTGTTTTAGTAGCTAATTAATTTTGGACCATTTCAGATAGAATAATATAAAGCTTTATTTTGTGCCTTTATTTGATTTTCAGAAACTGTTGACTAGAGACCAAATATTAGGGATTGGTTTTGTTGTGTAGTAGCACCTAGCAATACATGCCTGTGGGAACATGTTAAATGAGTGTAAACCAGCTTAAATTAGCTGATATTTATTTGGTGCCATTTCATGTTTCACACGAACAAGGATATATAAATAAGTGTTGTCAGGGGGTGTGTCTGTGGCTAGAATGTCCTGTGCCCTTCTAGGTCTTTCTAGCTGAACTAAGAATCAAATTGACATGAGTTAGATTAGCAGGAGAAAATCAAATTTAATTTTGTAGGTAGGGGGACTCCACACAGACATGGAAATTACAAAGACACTCAGGCAAATGAGGTATATATGTCATTCTGAACTAAGGAAAAGGGGGTAGGGGTCTGGAACTTCAAAGGGAAGGGATGCATTTCACAAGAAGATGAAAAAAAGGGAATGTTTGGTAAACAAATATTTGTCTCTCCATAGAGATGGGTTAGTCAGATAAAACTTATCTCTAGTAAACCCTTATTTTGGGAAAGACCCCCAACTTAGATTTTTCTACGCAGTTAAGGGAGGGGCAAAAGTTTCTCTTGAGCCTGCATAGTCTCCATTGTCTTCAGCACAAAGTACTACACATGCCAAAGTGGTCCATTTTGGCCCCTACACTCTTCATCTTACTAATTTCTTGATAAAAAAAAAAAGTAATGTGGAAATGTATTGCTAAATCAAACCTTTTCTGGAGAGAATTCAGATATATACATATTTTATTTTTATCAACTGTAAGTATGTACGTATCTTTAAATATCTGATGGGAATTAATGGTGTGTAAAGCTAATATTTTACTGACTAGGTACTTCACTTTTATGAACTGAATCAGAAGAAAAAGATTCAAGCAAAAAAGAGTAAATTGCAGAGTCAAGAGCTCACAACTTAGAAAATGCTTGAGGACTAAATTTTGTAGCTCTTTTATATCCATTATGGTCTCTGCTCACAGCTTTAACTTCACTTAGATGATTTGCATGGGTAGTGTCTTAAGGTGATTTGTCAGCCTGGAGACTAAGAGTCTAGTGTAAATATAGTTGCTGCTTGGAGCAGGAGTAACCATTCAGGGTATCAGCAGACTTTTATTAACGAGCTCAACACTACTCGGTTTGATCACATCATTCCTTTTCTTGCCTAAAGTTTTTCATTTGTGTCTACAGGATAATATAAACTCCTTGGTGTTGTATATAAAGTGATTTATAATCTGTCCCTGCCTACTTCACTGACCTCATCTCCCCTTATTTGTCTCACTTTAAAGGCTATACTTTAGGGGCGCCTGGGTGGCTCAGTCGTTAAGCGTCTGCCTTTGGCTCAGGTCATTGTCCTGGGATCGAGCCCCGTATCAGGCTCCCTGCTTGGCAGGGGGCCTGCTTCTCCCTCTCCCGCTCCCCCTGCTTGTGTTCCCTCCCTCACTGTCTCTCTCTCTCTGTCAAATAAATAGTAAGATCTTTTATTTTTTTTTAAAAGATTTTATGTATTTATTTGACAGAGACAGGACAGCGAGAGCAGGAACACAAGCAGGGGGTGTGCGAGAGGGAGAAGCAGGCTTTCCACTGAGCAGGGAGCCTGATGCGGGACTCGATCCCAGGAGTCTGGGATCATGACCTGAGCGGAAGGCAGCCGCTTAACGACTGAGCCACCCAGGCGCCCAATAGTAAGATCTTTTAAAAAAATAATAAAAGCTATACTTTAGTCAATGGCACTAAAGTAATGCTTCACAGTTGGGTTTTTTTATGCAAAATTCTTTGCAACCAGTAGAACTTACTTTGAACTGTTCATAACTTGATTATGAAGCTTTTCCTATTGAGAATACCTTTTTATTTTAAGTAAACTAATGGTTAGGAGGAGGTGCGAATAAAGAGGAAATCAAAATAGATATTGTGATTTTTTTTATTGTTTTTGAAAATTAAACCTTAAAAAAGAAGGAAAAAAGGAATATGATTTGTAGAACTATTGACCTTATTCTGTGATTCTATTATTAGGGAGTCAAGTAGAGATATGTTTAGAAAGGATATCTGATGTCATGGTGAGACTCAGAAAGCCAGTATAAGTCACTGGCTTTAATATTTCCAATAATTCAATATTAAATATGATTTAATATTTCCCAATATTAAAGTCAGAACAATTTACATGAAGAATCATTTACATATGCATGGAGGTTATGAACATGTGTGTGGGCCTGTGAGGCACTACTAGGTGCATGCACACACAAATGCAGATACACATATTTTTTAAAAATTTTAATTTAAATTCAATTTGGTTACATATAGTGTATTATTAGTTTCAGGGGTAGAATTAGTGATTCATCAGTTGCATATAATACCCAGTGCTCATTCCATCATGTTTCCCCCTTAATGCCCATCACCCAATTACCCCATCCCCCCACCTCACTTCCAGCAACCCTCAGTTTGTTTCCTATAGTTAAAAATCTCATGGTTTGCCTCCCTCTCTCTTTTTATCTTATTTTATTTTTCCTTCTCTTCCCCTACGTTCATCTGTTTTGTTTCTTCAATTCCACACATGAGTGAAATCATATGGTTTGTCTTTCTCTGACTTATTTCACTTAGCATAATACTCTCTAGGTCCATCCATGTAATTGCAAATGGCAAGGTTTCATCATTTTTGATGGCTGAGTAATATTCCATTGTGGTGTGTGTGTGTGTGTGTGTGTGTGTGTGTGTGTGTACACACACATCTATATATATATACCACATCTTCATTATCCATTAGTCTGTCAATGGACATTTGGGCTCTTTACAGATTTTGGCAATTGTGGACATTGCTCATATAAACATTGGGGTGCATATGCCCCTTTGAATCACAATTTTTGTATCCTTTGGATAAGGGCCTAGTAGTGCCATTGTTGGGTCATAGGGTAGTTCTATTTTTAACTTTTTGGGGAGGCTCCATACTTTTTCCAGAGTGGCTGCACCAGTTTGCGTTCCCACCAACAGTGTTTTGATTTGTCTTTCCCTGATGCTGAGTGATACTGAGCATTTTTTCATGTGTCTGTTAGTCATTTGTATGTCTTCTTTGGAGAAATGTCTGTTTATGTCTTCTGCCCATTTCTTGATTTGATTTTTTGGTTTTTGGGTGTCCAGTTTAATAAGTTTCTTATATATTTTGGATATTAGCCCTTTATCTGATATGCCAGTTGCAAATATCTTCTCCCATTCTGTAGATTGCCTTTTAGTTTTGTTGATTGTTTCCTTTCTGTGCAAAAACTTTTATCCTGATGAAGTCCCAATAGTTCCTTTTTGTTTTTAGTTCCTTTTTGTTTTTGTGTCCCTTGACTTTAGAGATGTGTCCAGCAAGAAGTTGCTGCAGCCGAGATTGAACAGGTTGCAGCCTGTGTTCTCTCTAGGATTTTTATGGTTTCCTGTCTCATATTTAGGTCTTCCATCCATTTTGAATTTATTTTTGTGTATGTTGTAAGGAAGTGCTTCAGTTTCATTCTTCTGCATGTGGCTGTCCAGTTTTCTCAACACCATTTGTTGAAGAGACTGTCTTTTTTCCATTGGATATTCTTTCCTGTTTTGTCACAGATTAGCTGACCATATAGTTGAGGGTTTATTTCTTGGTTCTTTATTCTGTTCCATTGATCTATGTGTCTGTTTTTGTGCCAGTACTATACTGTCTTGATCACTATACCTTTGTAATATAGCTTGAAGTCCGGAATTGTGCTACCTCCAGGTTTGCTTTTCTTTTTCAACATTACTTTGGCTGTTTTTGGTCTTTTCTGGTTCCATACAAATTTTAGAATTGTTTGTATTAGCTCTGTGAAAAATGCTGATGTTATTTTGATAGGGATTGCATTGGATGTGTAGATTCCTTTGGGTAGCATAGACATTTTAACAATGTTTGTTCTTCCAATCCATGAGCATGGAGTGTTTTTCCATTTCTTTGTGTTTTCCTCAATTTCATTCCTAAGTGTTCTTTAGTTTTGGTTAGGTTTATTCCCAGGTATCTTATGGTTTTTGGTGCAGTTGTAAATGGGATCAATTCCTTGATTTCTCTTTCTGCTGCTTCGTTATTCGTGTATAGAAATGAAACAGATTTCTGTGCATTGATTGTATATCCTGCGACTTTACTGAATTCCTGTATTAGTTCTAGCAATTTTTTGGCGGGAGTCTTTTGGGTTTTCTATATAGAACATCATGTCATCTGTGACAAGTGAAAGTTTGACTTCTTCTTTGTCGATTTGGATGCCTTTTATTTCTTTTTGTTATGTGATTGCTGAGCTAAGACTTCCAGTACTATGTTGAACAACAATGGTGAGAGTGGACATCCCTGTTGTATTCCTAACCTTAGGGGAAAAGTTCTCTGTTTTCCCCCATTGAGGATGATATTAGATGTGTGTCTTTCATATATGGCCTTTATGATCTTGAGGTATGTTCCTTCTATCCTTACTTTCTTGAGGATTTTTATCAAGAAAGGATGCTGTATTTTGTCAAATGCTTTTTCTGCATCTATTGAGAGGATCATATGGTTCTTATCCTTTCTTTTATTATTTTGTGCTCTGCTGCTTAAAATGCTTTGTGGTATCCTTCTTAAGCAGGCTTCCTCCTTGCCGCCATATTATCTGCAGCTGTATGACACAGAATTCAAGTCCCTGAACCTCCTACCTTCTAAAAGGTGGTCACTTTTCTACTTGTAGACTTGCAATATTTGTTTTCTCAGACCTCTGATTGATTTCTCAATGTGTTGGGTGTTCAGATGATTTGATAACTATTTAGTTGTATTCAAGGCAGGAGACAAACTTAGGGTTCCTCTACTCCTCTGCCATCTTAACTCCTCCCTGATATACATACTATTTATGTCCCTCATCTTCTTCTATAGCATTTCATTAAAAGATGTATTTTCTCAATGATCAGACCTTGGCAATTTTCTTTTCATTTTATGTTGTTCTGCTAAGAATATGTTCTATATTTTAGTTATATTTTCTGTAATCCCACACATATTTCGGGGTAGCGGGGTATGTTTTGTCCATACAAATTAAGGGATAATAATAAGCAGGTGAAGTACTAATTAAGAACACACTCTCAGGCTATCATCAGTTTCAAGCATCAATTTTTGTGTCAGAATCCTTACAAATTAACAAAAGTGGAATTAAAAATATTTTTCTAGTTGTGTAGTTGGCCAGAAAGTATTGCTTGGTTCTATCTGCTCTTGCATAATTGGATTTTAAGAATAACCACGCTTAACCTTTCAGGGAGTGGTGACATGGGTCTTGAGACCTTTTCAAGCTTGTTCTTACTTAACAGAGGATTCTGTTGTCTGATCCCATCAACCTGTTAGCTGAACCTGCCCTTAATATATTTTCACATTTTTTTTTGTATGAATCTTTCTTTCAGTGTGTTTGTTGTTATTCACAGAAAGTACAAGAACCTCTTCGCTCCTACTGAACAGGAATGAATTAGTGTTTTGTGTGGCAGAATTTGCTTTATGACTTGTTTTCTGTGTATAATGTTTGGTCACAACGCTGTTGGAGAGTAGGGTCTGATGCCTCCACTTTTCCTTCTTACATCGGAGGTTATAACAATGTGCACCATGAAGAATCTGATAACAGTGAGCACACAAATTTTCTTAGGCCAGTTGTTAGGGTTTTAATTAAATCTTTTATATTCAACTGTTTCTGGGACATACCCTCTTAGATTCCTCAATGTAAGTATGTCCAAAGGCAGAGTTATGAAATAGTAACTACAGTCCATTCCTTGGGGGTAATTCCAAAGAATGGAGTCATTCTTAATGCCTCCTATTCTGCGACAAAATACATAATCAGCAAATCCCACAGATTTTACCTCCTAAATGTCCTTCAAATCTACCCACTTCTGTCTCTCTCAGACATCACCTCACTCATCTAAATTATTGTAACCTCTTTATAACAACTGCTGGATAACTGGTTTACCTAGGTCCACTCTGGTTGCATTCAAAACCATTCATCTCATGGCAACCAGAGTGACCTTTGTGAAATGTAAATATAATTGCGTTACCTCTTGCTAATGCTTGTTAAAATTTTCCCTGTGTCTTGGGTTGAATACAAAACTTCTTAATATTTCCTGTTTCCTGTACAATCAAGATTGTCCCCATTTTTTCATTTTCATCTCACATTCTTAATTTTTCTTCTGCTCAGGAGTCCTACTATTTTACCCCCTACTGCTCTCATCACACTAACCTCCCTCCTCCCTAGAATGCTTTACCTTTTTTCTCTCCAGAGTAAAATATGACTCATCTTTTTTTTTATGTTAATGTAAACGTCACTTTGTCATTGAAGCCTGATCCACCTGAATAGGTCAGATTCACAATTATAGGAAAGCATAGCAGGTGGAGGGCAAAGGTGCTCTCCTTTGTAAATTTATGTGTATTTATATTAGTCATCATTTTATGTCTCTTTCACTGGACTCTAATTCCCATCAAGGAAACAGCCATGCCAACTTTTCCATACCATTGTCTCCCCTAGTACCTAATTCTGTGCCTACCATGTAGTAACACTCAATAAATAGGTGAACAAATAAATGTAAAACTTTGTCAAATGCATATGATCTACAAAAGAGCAAAAATAAAATTATAAGCACTTTATTGGAGATTCAGGAGAGAAAAATCCTAAGTTTTCAAGGAAGCAAGAAGTAGCAAATAAGACATATTTTTATCTATTAACAGAAATGTAAGGTGATTAAGTACCACATTGTCTTTATTTACTGTCTTATCCATGTTATTTTGTTTTAAAAATATGAAAATATAATAGCTTTATGCTGGTGATACGGGTTTCCATTTTCCCCATTTAAAGGTTTCATTTCTTAAAATTAGAGCCTCCTAAAATGAGAGTTACAAGAAGAACATGATCATGATTTTACTTGATTCTTAACTATACCATGTTATTATTTTTGACTATAATAATTTTACCTCTTTATTTTCACCTCGTTTAATTTTCTTTTACTCATCTCTTGTATCCCACTGCCTTATTTTTTTTGTCTACTTCCTTCACAATTCATAGTAGAAAGCACATTTTATACTGAGACCCAGTATACATTTCTTACTAAATGATTATGGTTCATCCATGTATGAACACATCCATGTATGAATACACACTCAGTGCAGCATATAACCTGAGGAACACAAAACAAAACACTACATGATTATAGTTCCATCTTTCCTACTATGAACAAAAACCCTGCCTCCATCTGCACATATTATCATAGTAATGGCCCATAGGCTGATGAGTCTATGAGTAATTTACAAAGACTGTTCAGCAGATGCGTTTATTTTGTTTAAATCACTAATGATTAAAAGAGAGGAAATGTAACAAATTACTATTTAATGTAATTTTGTTAAAAGAAATATATTGAATAAGAATGGTAATGAACAATGTAGAATCCCTTTAATTGAAGTATTTAAAAGAAGACTTGCCACTCTTTTATGGTTGGTGTAGCCTTAGATAATTTCTATCTCATACCCTGGTGATCTTTCCTTTACTAGGTGAGTCAGAAAAAAAAATATTTAAAAACGTATACATTAAGACGTTAGCTTTTTCTAATGGAGAACTACTTAAAGTGAAACTTAGGAAATTAATACTTTATATTAGGTGTTTTATTTCTAAGGGTAATTATAAATTTAATGCTTGATATGATTTTTTTTCATGGCTCTATGTACTTAGTGCAAAATGGGGCCCAATCCAAAAAAAAAATGGGGCCCAATTCTTTTTTTTTTGTTAATGTGGTTATGGCTTTTACATAAGTGTTTGAATAGTTTCTTCAACTAAAATTATCCTTAGTGAGATTTAACAGTATTCTAGTTAAGAAAAAAAGAATTTTAAATTATTTTTAATGAGATACAATTTAGAGTTCTTCTTTCCATATGGCACGCTCAATTTGGTGATCCACATTTCAAATAATCACAGCGCTTATGAAAAAAATTTGTCCTCTTCTCTTAGTTTCTTTGTCAGCAGAGAGAGGAAGCTTTATCTCTCTGCTTATCTAGTACTCAGTATGACTGCTGTGGACCTCCATTTATAAACTTTGCCAGATATGTTCAACGTTTAGATTTTTAGGAAGTCAGTAAAGACCAAAGAATGATGCTTGAGGCTTATTTATTCTTGTGGCTCTATGGAAGGAATGGTAGGTTATTACAAAATGCATATTTAGAGATATATAATCATTATCAAATTGAGATTAAAGTAGAGATGAAGCACTTTTATAAAATTATATATTTTGATTTCCATTAAAGATAAGAAAAAAAGAAAAAACAAGGGTCTGACAGTTTCACTGTTAAGTTCTTTTTTTTTTAATATTTTATTTATTTATTTGAGAGAGAGAGAGAGAATGAGAGATAGAAAGCACGAGAGGGAAAGACGGTCAGAGAGAGAAGCAGATTCCCTGCTGAGCAGGAAGCCCGATGTGGGACTCGATCCCGGGACTTCAGGATCATGACCTGAGGCGAAGGCAGTCGCTTAACAAACTGAGCCACCCAGGAACCCACTGTTAAGTTCTTTTAATGAACAGTTAATCCAAGGCGGTATAATTCAGGGCACAGGCAAAGAAAAAGATACCCCAGTCATTTAATGATTAAGCTACGAAAGACTCAGACAAAGCACAAACTATGAGCTAATGTTCTCATAGTGTAGTTCATAAAATCCTAATCCTTTGAGATACTCTTTCAAAACTAAGAATTTTGGCAGGTATGTTTGATTAATCTTTTGAAAATTATTCCATTCTCAGAGATCCACAATAAACATTAACTCATTAAAACTATCTGAAAAGTCTTTCACTAAATAAATAAATGTTTAACCCAGAGCTGCCATTTTTTTTTTTCTGATAAATACAGGTTTAATGATACATTGTTCTTTACACAGATGCCTACAGAGACTTTATAATCCTGGTATATACAGCCTTGCAACACAGACCAGTTAGCTAATTGGCTAACCATATACAGCGGCAGATTGGTGTTTCAAGAAACATATATTGAAATACAGAACTGTAGAACAAGGTCACTTTGAAGAGTTGGATGTAAAAATCCTATAGTAGTAAATTGCCAGACTAAATCCAAAAGTTTATAGTAAAAAACTAAAGCAATACAAAATAAAATATTTAACAAGCAGAGGCACTTACTAAATATTAATTACCTTAAGATAGATAGGAGTATTATTTATATCTTTATTATTTGTCTTATATTAGCAAATTAGTATTCTTTAGAACTGAAATACTGGAACCATAAAAAACTTATCATCAAGTAGGGTTTACAGAGGAGGTAAAAATTGCTTATTATAGGTATATTGGTATATATTAATATTATAGGCATATATTAATATATATTATTACAATGGATTGGACATATATCTTACAGGAATGATAAATTCAACATCTTCAAAAATGAAATAATTTTCGTCCCTCTCTACCTACAGAATTTTCCCTGATATTCTTTACCTTATATCATGATATCCATTGCCTTTATCTCCTGATGTCTATAGATCATACTGGAAAATCTACAAATATTGGTTAAAACCAGGGGCGCCTGGGTGGCTCAGTCAGTTAAGCATTTGACTCTTGATTTCCGCTAATCTTAAGGTCGTGCAAATCTCTGCGTGGGGCTCTGTGCTGAGCACAGAGTTTGCTTGAGATTCTGTCTCCCCCTTCCTCTGTCCCTCTGCCCACTTGCACTCTAAATAAATAAATAAATAAAATCTTAAAAAAGGAAAGAAAACCAAATCAAACATTATACTTCTCAAAAACTGTATTTGTTTCACATGACTCTAGTCATATAGTCAATCTCTTATCCTTATTCATTGTGAAAATATTAGATGATATGTAATTCCCAAGGGCATTTTTCTATATTTATATTTCTTTGATGGTCAAGTTTTGAGTAGGTATTTAAGGACATATTTTGTCCTCTAGTCTGTATAGTTGAAGTGCTTGTTCACTTTGATTTAGAAAATCTTGCCAAAGTACCATGCCATAAAATTGCTAAAGGATTAAAAAAAAAATTGCTAAAGGATTTTTATTCAGTAACAGTGATTTTTAAAACAAATATCATCACAAATGGGTATTCATAAAACTAAACTACATTATAAGGCAGAATGGCTCTGTGAAATAGTTTCAAAAGTCCAGTTTAAGCTGACTACTGTGAATATCAACCACATTTATGCAAAAACATAAACACATGCATGGCAAGAATTTTCTACTTCCCAAAATACATAGTTTCAAAAATAGGTATATTTAATTAATCTTCATAAAACAGAAAACCTATGTCATATAAAATTAGATATCTATTTAAATAACAGTAAATATGAGTGTATGTATAAAATAATAGAAAAAGTGGAAATTTTGTTAATATTCCTCCCCCCCCACCAAATAGTAGTATTTTAACATTTAAATCATGAATATTACCATATGATGCTATACTTAGTAGTTACCCAGGTCGGTGAACTCTATAAATTTATACACATATTATGTACATATATTCAGTCTTTTACATAATTACATAAAAATTCTTTCACTCAGTGTGAAGGCTAAGTAGTCCTTTTTGAAACACGTCACTAGCTTGTTATTGACATTTTGGCTTAGAAATAGTGGCTTAAAATTATCCCTTTTTCCCCTGATAGCATTACCAGGAATTAGTTGTCAGTTTCCGTAAATGATAATAGTGAATCCTCCAAAGGTCAGCTAATATCACCATGACTGCTCTTTGTACATAGTTAAAGATTATGAGTTTATTTTGCAAATTGCCTAACTTTTCTTTTTGAAGCCCTCCTAATGCCCATCTTTCCACTTCCAAAGCAGTTGAGAGCTGCAGGATTGAGAAGAGATTGACAAGATTATAGCTACTCTCATTAATTCATGGATGATTTTCTGCTCCTAATAACTTTATCAAATCCACAGTAAAGAGGAACAGACCTGCTACTTTGTCATCACCACTCTTTTTCTCCATAGTCCCTGAATATATTGTTAGTAGTACATTAACTTTTTTTGTCAAGTGCAAAACAAGGGCTTTATATCTATTTCTTTTATGCTGGGGCTGGAATTTAAATAACAAAATTATAACTGAATTCATTGAACATTATTATGTGTCAGGCATTTCACTAAGCATTATTAGTTCATTTTATTTTCATAATAACCAAATGCTAAGTTAATATTGCATTTACTTTCCAGTTGAGAGGGATAAAGTTTAAAAAGCTTAAGTAATTTACCTGTTAGCATTAATCAAGTTATAAGTTAAATGTTTGATTATTAATTTATGGTATTACTAGTAGTAGTATTATAAAGTTGTGGTCAAAATCATTCACTTTAGATTTTAGAAGCTCTTTTATGTAGACTATGGTGTTGTATTCATATCTGCATCTCTATCATACAGTACAATGCTTGACACTAGTAAACCATCTATAAATGTATTAATAGGAATAAACATGACCTGCCTTTATGATATTAGGTTACCCATTTTCCATCATAAAATATTTAAGTTTTGTAGCACCTATTGGTTTTATATAAATCAGTTTTTTTCTTATTTAAAATTCACAGGTATTTTTATAGAGAAATTATAAGACAATTATATTAATTTGCACCTTTCCATTTCAAAGTTGGACCACTATAAATGAATCTGATTAACTTTTATGCAAATTAACTAAACAAAAATATAAATAGAACTTGGTGTTACACAGGTTTATTTTTTCTATCTTAAATTGGAGTAAATTATTTAATTTCAAATATTTAAGCAGACAATACAGGATAATAAACAAAAATTTTTAAAAATTAGGGGTGCCTGGGGCACTCAGTTGGTTATGCATATGACTCTTGGTTTTGGCTCAGGTCATGATCTCAGAGTCATGAGATTGAGCCCTGAGTCAGGCTCAGGCTCAGCCTTGAGTCATACTCCATTGAGTGTGGAGCCAACTTGTTCCTCTCCCTCTGTTCCTCCCCATGCTTGTACTCTCTCTCTCTTGCTTGCAGATAAATAAATAAGTAAAAATCTTTAAAAAAATTTTGTTATGATTACATATCCACTAAAATCATGCATTTTAAGCAAGACTTTTTTGTTTTTAATATTACTGCCCAGTCACAAAACAATATTAAATTTGATTAACTATAAAATTTAAAGATAAGAGTGTTTACTAATATCTACCAGCTATGATTATTTATTTTTAAATTCTGCATTATTAATTTTTTCCACTACTTTCAATTCAGGATATAATTTAAATAGTTTAACTTAGTCTTCGGCTGGAAAGATGTATCTCTTACAATAAGGCAAAATAAGATATTTTGATTATGAGTGTGATCTATTTGAGCACATTCTTAAATTTAGTTTATCAGAAAATCTGTACCCATCATTAAAATCACTTCTGGGTACAGACACAAAATAATAATTAACTGAAATTCATCAACTATGATCAGGGAGAAGAGGCAGTTTTTGTTCAATAATGGCTCCAAAGACATCTGTGAATGAAATAAGATAACAATCTATATTAAAATGGATTATAATAATTGAATAGCTGCAAATCCTTGTGTAGCATGTTGTAGCATTCACAATTCTATGAAAAACAGCTAACATATAAATGAAATATTAATGTTTATGCATAATGCAAATCAAGAGTATTTCAATGCTAAAACTGGCCTTAAGAATTATATAATAGAAACAATAAGCTATCTATGTATCTACCTATCCTGAAGATACACTCTTTTTTAAAAGATTTTATTTATTTATAAGAGAGAGAGCTCAAGCAGTGGGGAGGGGCAGAGGGAGAGGGAGAAGCAGACTCCCTGCTGAGCAGGGAACCCAACGCAGGGCTCTATCCCAGAACCCTGAGATCATGACCTGAGCCAAAAGCAAACGCTTAACCAACTGAGCCACCCAGGCACCCTTGAAGATACACTTTTTTAAATTGAAGTATAGTGGACACCGAAGATAATACTTTTTCCATTCCTTCATAAAAGTAGCTGAATTGTTTGGAAAGATAGCTTATATGAACAATCTAAAATTATTTTTTAGTTGAATGATTGACATAGAGCAGTAATACACATATTGAGAGTGGTAGGTTTCTTTCATA
This sequence comes from Eumetopias jubatus, assembly GCF_037043125.1. Taxonomy (NCBI): domain Eukaryota; kingdom Metazoa; phylum Chordata; class Mammalia; order Carnivora; family Otariidae; genus Eumetopias; species Eumetopias jubatus. Next base: position 24,020,115 of record NW_028274818.1, on the reverse strand, counting down.
AAACATAAGCTAGACCCTTTTCATATTATGACAGTTCTATAACTAACCTGATTGACTGAGTGTAGTATTAAAGTCTGCAATATTCACTAACAGTGTCCTGAATGGGATTTCAGGTAAAGGTTTTGATTAGTAAATAGTTAAATGTAGCAAACTTAATTCAATAACTCAAATAATTTTTAAATACATTAGTGACATAGAGAATTTAGAATGTAATGAGACTAAATAAATGCAAGTCTTATATTTGAATATTCAATTTGATTTTATAAAAAGACAAATTTTTAGTTACACAGTTTATTTGTATATTATGCAAGCAGGATGACTTTTTTTTTTAAAGATTTTATTTATTTATTTGACAGAGAGAGACAGCGAGAGAGGGAACACAAGCAGGGGGAGAGGGAAAGGGAGAAACAGACTTCCTGCCTAGCAGGGAACCCGATGTGGGGCTCGATCCCAGGACCTGGGGACCATGACCTGAGCTGAAGGCAGACGCTTAATGACTGAGCCACCCAGGCACCCTAAGCAGGATGACTTTCAATAAGTATAAAATTTCCAATTTCTAAATCTTTTGTTTATCATATTATTTAAGTAGTACTAACTGAAACAAATGCTGGAGTTACAAATACTAATTACTAGGGAGAGTAAAACCTAATTTGCTTATTTATAGTACCTGGATATTTCAAGTGATATTGATTAAAAGGTGATGGGAAAGTCAGTAGGTTTATGGAATATTGCATCTGCCTCCCCTGCCTCCCTAAAGATGTATTTACTCTTGCTGCTTACTTATATTAGATTCCACAGTTAGGGCAGCAGTCAGATAAACATTTTGGGTGCTTTTTTAAAATTAATAAATTGTATTTAGTTTATATCTAAACAGGCTAAATGGCTTGGTGATTTAAATATGGCAGTAGAGATCTATGATCATTATTCTGTGCTTGGCACTATTTTAGGTGCTCAGGCAACATGGTTGAAGAAAGCATGTGACTTTCTGTCTTAATAGACCTCCATTCATATAGAGGGTTATAGACAATGGACACCAAACCCAACACATGACTAAAACTTTTTTTTTTTTAAATGAAGCTAGATAAGGAAGATTAGAATTATAGATGATGGTCAATATAGGAGTAAAGACTTGGAAGATGTGAGGAGTTAGTGATGACAAAATCTGGGGCGATAAGGTTCTATCCAGAGAATGTTCCATGACAAGGAACATGGCTCTCATGTTGATCAGAAAGCAAGAATGTCAGTGTAGCTGGGGCAAAGTGAACCACAGAAAAGAGTAGAAAATTAGTGTGAAAGGCATGGTAGGGAAGGGTCAGATTGGGTAGTATGCTGTAGGCAAGTGAAAGAACATTAGCTTTTAGTCAAGTGAAATATAAGGAACCCTCTTAGAGTTTTAAGTAGGGGAATAGCATGACTTGACCTGCGTTTTCATAGGGCAACTCTGGCATGATGGTGATAGGCTCCTGGCAGAAGGATGGGAGTGTTTACTGCAGTGCAGGGCAGAAAACATGATGGCAAGGATCACTGCAGTAGCAGTGGTGAGTAGTGATAGTGAATTCTGATTATGTTTTGAAGCTAGTAACAGAATTTGCTAAGGATTTGGATGTGGGTTGTGAAAGAAAGAGAGAAGTCAAGGATGGCTCTGATCAACAAGAAAGCTGTATTTGTCACCATTTGATTTGAAGAATTTGGGAGGAACAAAATTAGAGAGGAAGTTTAGGATTCTGTTTGGACATTGGAAATATTAGAAATAAAGGGAGAAAGTTGAAAGAAGATTTGGGTGACACGTGGCACGTTTCAGGGATAGCAGTGAGGCTGGTATGGCTGGAGGACAGTGAGTTAGGGGATGGTCTTAGAAGATGAAGTCCAAGAAGAGCCCTTTATTCTAAATACAGTTAAAGGGCATTTAAAGTTGTGAACACAGAGGGAACAAGATTTGATCTATAACTGGAAAGGATTAGTCTTTTCTTGGGCTAGATATTTATTTTTTTCTCTCTTTTTTTAAATTTTATTATGTTATGTTAATCACCATACATTACATCATTAGTTTTTGATGTAGTGTTCCATGATTCATTATTTACGTATAACACCCAGTGCTCCATTTAATACGTGCCCTCTTTAATACCCATCACCAGGCTAACCCATCCCCCCACCCCCCCTCCCCTCTAGAACCCTCAGTTTGTTTCTCAGAGTCCATAGTCTCTTATGGTTCATCTCCCCCTCTGATTTCCCCCCTTCATTTCTCCCTTCCTACTATCTTCTTCTTCTTTTTTTTTTAACATATAATGTATTATTTGTTTCAGAGGTACAGGTCTGTGATTCAACAGTCTTACACAATTCACAGTGTTCACCATAGCACATACCCTCCCCAATATCTAGCACCCAGTCACCCCATCTCTCCCACCCCCCACCACTCCAGCGACCCTCATTTCGTTTCCTGAGATTAAGAATTCCTCATATAAGTGAGATCATATGATATGTGTCTTTCTCTGATTGACTTATTTCGCTCAGCATAATACCCTCCAGTTCCATCCACATCGTTACAAATGGCAAGATCTCATTCCTTTTGATGGCTACATAATATTCCAGTGTGTTTGTGTGTGTGTGTGTGTGTGTGTGTGTGTGTGTGTGTGTGTGTGTGTGTGTACCACATTTTCTTTATCCATTCATCTGTCGATGGACATCTTGGCTCTTTCCATAGTTTGGTTATTGTGGACATTGCTGCTATAAACATCGGGGTGCATGTACCCCTTCGGATCACTACATTTGTATCTTTGGGGTAAATACCCAGTAGTGCAATTTCTGGGTCATAGGGCAGCTCTATTTTCAACTTTTTGAGGAACCGCCATACTGTTTTCCAGAGTGGCTGCACCAGCTTGCGTTCCCACCAACAGGAGGGAGGGTTCCCCTTTCTCTGCATCTTCTTGGGCTAGATATTTAAATATTCTCTGTCCTATTTTCTCTTGGGAAGAAGGAACTAAGTTCATTTATTTATTACAAAAATATTTATGGCCTTAGAAGATAAGTTAACATCAGTATTTTTTGAAATGTATTGACATTGTTATCCACAAACATAAGCAGTGGCCCATTAAATGAGACCTAAATAAAACTGGTTGACGGGCCTATTCAAAATCAGAGAAAAACTGGGGCACCTGGGTGGCTCAGCTGTCAACTGTCTGCATTCGGCTCAGGTCATGATCCCAGGGTCCGGGGATCAAGCCCCACATCAGGCTCCCTGCTCCACGGGAAGCCTGCTTCTCCCTCTCCCCCTCCCCCTGTTTGTGTTCCCCCTCTCGCTGTGTCTCTCTCTGTCAAAGAAATAAAATCTTAAAAAAAAAAATTAGAGAAAAACTCTAAAAGTAATTCAGTGTTTTTACCTTTATTACTACTTAAAAATAATGTTAATTTTTGTTTTTGTATAATAATACCAAGTGTTTAACAGCTGATGTGGGTGTCTTCATTTTCATATTGATTTAGTGAGTATTAAGGTATATCAAGTCTTGAATCTTAAGTGTGATATTGATAAATATGTGAAATTTTCACATGATTTTTCTAGGTCAAGTAAAATGACATTTTACATAAGGGTTATAAAAAATGATTGCAAGCATGATTTTAACTACAGTTATATCAAGGCAATTAAATATCTTGGACTGTAACATGATTTTTTAAATAATATTTATTAAGATTTATATAAGTTGTGATAAGTATTCTCACTTATACAGTTTGGTGGATTGAAAAACATGATCACAAAAATTTGTAGCTCTTCTCATCAGGAGATAGAGTCTATTTCCACAGCCATTCCTCCAATCTGGGCTGATCTAGTGACTTGCTTTGGCAAATAGAATGGGGCAGATAAAGCTTGGTCTGAAGAGGACTTTCAGTTGCTATCATTGCCCTGGGACAGTAATGAAGCAGACTGAAAATATTGGAGGATGAGTGGTCACATGGAGAATAACCAAGCAAGGCAAACAGACAACAGTGAACACTGGCCATTTGGCACAGGAGTGAGGCCACCTTGGACCTCTTCATTCTAGCCAGACCTCTAGCTCAATGCAGCCACATGAATGAGCCCAAGAAAACCCAAGAAAATTCCCACCTACCACATGGAATCATGTGAAATGATAAATTATTATGGTTTGAAGCCACTGAGTTTTGGGGAGTTGGGTATGCAAGTAATAAAAAGCAGAAACACATGAATGAACTGCTTTCTGGAGTTTGTTTGCATGTATTATTTGAGTATGGTTTAAGCAGGTGTTCTTTTGTTCTTGTAGCAGTTAGTTAATGAGTGACTACTAAGCACTTTGTGCTAAGTGCTCTAGGAAATAAAAATATAGGTGTAAATAGTGTCAATAGGGTAAGTAATAGTTGAGTTGGGGTGATAAATATTAAACTCTAAAAATAGGTATTATTGTAAAAGTTTACCTATATAAGACCTGAACTCCTATGTGCTCTAGGAATTCAGTGGGAACTTCTAGGAATTCCTTGAACTTGAGACTAAATGAAGTCTTTATAATGGAGGTCATTTTTGAGCTAGGGTTCAAAAAAATGGGAATCACAGTAGGTGTTATGGAGAGAGGGCTTCAGTTGTAGGGAATAGATTGGGCAAAAGTTGATATAGAGGGTAAGGATTATATACTATGATAGGTAAACCATCCAAATAGTAAGTGAAGGGGAGATAGAGAGCAAAATTTGCGAAAAACCAGATTAGATCCAGATGTTGGAGTCTAATTAATTCTGTATGTACCACATATCTATTGCCAAATAATAAGCCACCTAAAAGGTAGTGGCTTAAAACAGCAGTTTGTTGTTTCTCACAGTTCTGTGGTTGAAACCAGGATAGTTTTCCTGCTGGTCTCACTTGCAGTTATTCTTGGCTTCAGTCATGTGATGGCCTGACAGGAATTGGAGCATCCAAGATGGCCGACTCTCATGTCTGGCAGTTGGTGCTGGCTGTCAGTTGGGACATTTTTTTTTTTTTTCCACAAGCCTCTCATCCTTCAGTAGATTATGCCAGGCTGCTGTACAGCATGGTAATCTCAGACTTCTAAGTCAGCAAGAACATTAACTTCAGGATGTTTGTAAGATCCATGCTCTGTAATCCACACACCATCATTTCTACAAAATTTTGTTGGTCAAATAAGGTATTAGGCTGTTCAAATGCAAGGACATGGAGAACTAGATTTCACTTTTTTTTTTAAAGATTTTATTTATTTATTTGAGAGAGAGAGAGAATGAGAGAGAGCGAGCACGAGATGGGGGGGGGATCAGAGGGAGAAGCAGACTCCCTGCCAAGCAGGGAGCCGGATGTGGGACTTGATCCTGGGACTCCGGGATGATGACTTGAGCCGAAGGCAGCCACCCAACCATCAGCCACCCAGGCACCCTAGATTTCACTTTTGATGGGAAGTACAGCATAACATGTTGCAAACAGGCATGAGCATAGGAAAGCTTGATTTATTGGCAGCTATTATAATAATCTATCACACCATGAATTACAAAGTGGTCTTAAACTGTAAGAATCCAGTGCTTTTTTTTAAACCTGAGATTTACATAGCCAAGCTTTTTAAAATTAATTGATTATTTTATTTTTATTTTTTTTAGCGAGAGAGTGCACGCACCCGCAGGGGAGGGGAGGGAGGAGTCGGGGAGGAAGAGAGAGGATCTTAAGCCCCAAGGCTGGCTTGATCTCACACCCTGAGATCATGACCTGAGCTGAAATCAAGAGTTGGATGCTTAACCAACTGAGCCACCCAGGTGCCCCTCTAAGCTTTGCTTAAAGAATGTGAATATGGCCATTATGAATAGATTATATTAAAAAAAGAACAATCTGAAGACAAGGAAGCAGAGTAGGAGACTTTTATGCTAGTTTAGGTGAAGAAAATGTTTATCTGAATTAGAAAATGGACATTTTATCTATGAACAGGGACTGACTTTTAATGTGTAGTTATGCAGTATATAGTAAGCCTTTAACATTTGTAATGTAATTTATCTTCCCTCTTATTTTATTTTCTACTGAAGTGTAAAAGTTAAGCATAAATTGTTTACATTTTCAAAAATATTTTTGTGATAAAATTAAAAAACCTACTTCGCAGAAATATTTGTTATCAAACAGTTGTTCTCTTTGGTTATAGTAAGGTTCCATCTGAATAGTCTTATAATTAGTTTGGCTATTATATTGCATAGGGACAGCAGAGCAAATAAACTGATACGAATCAACTCATATGACCTGGCAGCTCACACAAAATTCCTAAGCATAGAACAAGGGCAATTTTGCTGAACCATTCTGGAAACCTGGAGGTAAGAAAGAAAAAGAAAAAGAAAATAAAAAAAGAACAGTCTCTGCCTCAGCAGTAAAATAATGACAAGTACCCTACTATTTCTCTTCTGTCCCTTGGTTTATCTACCTGTGTGCTTACACACCTATCTACCTATCCACTGGCTTAGACTCTGCCTTAAAAAAACAAAACAATCAAAAAACATTTAATATTTAAGATAATTAAATATTTTTTGATATGTAACCTAGACAAATAGGAAGATTATCTTAAAAGGATAGAAAAGAAAATAGAAAAATTAAACATTGAATATTACCTCTTCGTGGTCATCAAAATCGAGCTGTCTTCTTGTGCATAGGGGTTGGAATGAGTATCCAAAAGTAAACACTGAATTTTTTGGACAGCTTTGTAGAGGAATAATTTACATGCCATACCGTGCACTCATTTTAAGTGTAAATATCAATCATTTTAAACGCATTTACAGAGTTCTGCAATCATCACCACATTCCGGTTTTAGAACATTTTCTATCACCCTTCTTCCCACCATCAGCTCCAGGCAGCCACTAGTCTGCTTTCTGTCTCTTTTCTGGACATTTTGTCTGAACAGTATCATATAGTCTGTAGTTTTCTACATCTGTCTTCTTTCACTGACCATGTTTTTGTGGTTTATCCATATTATAATATGCATCGATACCTGTTTTTTTTCTTCTTGCTGAATTGTATGCCATTATACACTGATTTATGTGCAAATCTCCTATCTCCCTCCAAGGCTCACCTTTCCTTTTTTTCTTTTTCTTTTTTCTTTGCCAGTAGTAGTGCTATTTTTAGTGCTATTTTAACAATTCTACTTTGGGGACATCTTGTAACAATTTCTAAGCTGCTCTCTTACTTTTATACCATTAGTAGCTTTATACAGATGGTTGATCTCTTGAGAATGACTTGGCAATTGTTAACTCCTCAAACCTTTCATATATATATATATATATATATATATATGTGAAACACACACACATTATACAATAAGATGGCTTCCTGTAAAAAAAAAAAAGACTATCACTCTTTTGACAGGGAATAAATTTAGCAATTTCTGTCTCTGTTTCCTGGCATGCATTCAAAATGTTTGTGTTAGTCACCCATGAAATTCAGTCCATTCCTTTTACATGCTACTCCAGTATACTCTGTGATATTTTGGCTACAATTTTTGGTTATCAATCAAAGTAATACTATATTCGATTAATGTGGGTAAAAAACTTAAAAAAAATATATTTTCCTGAGGAAAAAAAGATTGTACAATATAAGATTCCAGCTTACTGCATGGCTTTATGAAATGTGCTTTCAAAAGAATAATGAAAAATAATGTGCCCAATTTGAAAGTTTTAATTTTAATGCACGTTTGTTTCTTTAGCATTTGTGGAATCCAACATCTGGAACGAATAGGGAAGAAGCTGAATCTCTTTGACTCCCTTTACTTCTGCATTGTGACATTTTCCACTGTGGGCTTTGGGGATGTCACCCCTGAAACATGGTCCTCCAAACTTTTTGTCGTTGCCATGATTTGTGTTGCTCTTGTGGTTCTACCCATACAGGTAAACAGAGCCAGGGTAAATTTTATAGAAATGTGCAAATCTTATAAAATCAAATCTTTCATGCTTAGTAAGAAATGCAGGGTGGTTTATTAATGTAATATATTGACACATGTTATTATTGTATCTAATCAATGAATTAAAATGGTCTCAGGAAATGCTTTTTCACATTATATTAGAAACTGACTTTTCTCCCCCTCCATTCACAACTGAAATAACTCACATCTCATTTCAATTCTTGAAGACATTTCTTTGAAATATAAGGTATTTAATTATATTAATTATAAGATCATAAGATAATATAGTTTTAATTGCAGAATGATAGATCAAGGAAATAAACTTATGAAGGTTTGATTTCCTTTGGTTCTTGAAACAATATAAAAGCTAAACATTGCAATAAATAAAAGCTGATCACATGTTGGTCAACTAAAAATCTGAAGATGATAATATGTAACTAATATACAACATTCTGGGAGTAGATAAGGTGGTTGCAAAGGGACAGAGATATAAAAGGAGACTAAAGATAAGCAGATGCAATCTCCAACTCTTTCCTACAGTGAGCTCTTAGGTGCCCATGGGTGAGCAGGTCAGAAACAGGATATGGCAAATACAAATCGAACTTGTATTTTCCATTACAAACCTTTGACCACAGTATATCTAAATATCCTTTATGTAGGTATGAAAATGATCTTCCTACTTTTATCCAATCATGCATGTGTACCTTCCTGACATCCCTCCACTTCCCTTACATACCAACTACAGCTGTACAACTAGAATGTGACCTTGTGTGTTGGGTATCTCTCATTGCATGAGGTGTGTGCTGAACTTGGTTGAAGAAGGTAGAAGAAATGCCTTTGAGGTTTTTCTCTTTGACGCAGTGCATGACACATCATGGCTGCCTGCTTTACTGGACATAAAGCAGAGGCATAAACCTTTTAGTGCTGTTATGATATAATGGGAAAATCATATTAATATGTTTCTGTCGAGACCTGAGGCCCCTGGGAAGCATTAGCAACTTGTACAGCAATCACATGAAAAGTCTGTTGTTGAAGGGAATACGGATAATTTGAATCTCAATGAGTTCCATCTAAGAAATTGAGTGTATCTAATAAACAATGGATGTATTGCATTGATTTTTATTTTCATGCCCCAAATTTTTTATTCATTTGTGGAAAATGCATTGCAGTTTGAACAGCTGGCCTATTTGTGGATGGAAAGACAAAAGTCAGGTGGAAACTATAGTCGACATAGAGCTCAAACTGAGAAGCATGTTGTTCTGTGTGTCAGTTCACTGAAGATTGATTTACTTATGGACTTTTTAAATGAATTCTATGCTCACCCAAGACTTCAGGTACATTAAAATTATGTTACGTGTTTGCTGGATCATAACTAACTAACATATTGTCCAAGTCAATTAACTGATGGTGCAGCCTGCATTCTGGAGGATTTTTATTTATACACTCAAATTTAGAAACAGTAAATGAAGAACTGCAAATATAACCAGGAACATAGAAAAAATGCTTAAGGAATACTCAGTATTTTAAGTTTCCTTCTGTATCTACACTAAAAGACAGATGGAATTGTTAATGCTACAAAGAAAGGTTTTTTTTGAATTAAAAGGATTGTTTTTTTTCTCCCTTGTGTAATGCACAAATGACATTTTTATGAAACAGTGGAATTTAACATAAGATATCAAACAATGAAAAAGTCATTTCACAATATCATCTACTCACTTGAAATTATCAAAAGTTTTATCAAGTGTTGCTGATAGAAATGTGGAAGTCTGAAAGTTCCATTTTTCCTTTTGTTTCCCAGAGTGTACCTAGGTCTTATTTATACTAGCAATGAGTGACCCCAAATTGGACAATAACTAGCTGAATTGAGAACAACAATTCAGAAAAAAAAATCTCTTCATTTGTCTATGCGGATAAAATCCTCAGATACTTCTGCTACTTGCTGTGTGGTCCTGGGCCAGTGTAGATTTAGATAATCTCCTTTTCCTGCTCAATGCACTGAGTTCAGTCCAAACAGTAAGGAGCTACTTGAATGTCTTGTATTTCCTCAATAAATTTGTGTCAAGAGGTTGGACAGTCCTGAGATCAAAACAGTACTGAGTTATCTAATTAGATCTCCCTTAAATAGATCTTTTTTTTTCATGACTGTATTGGAGATCTTTTAAAATACTATTTAAAAAATTTTTTTTAAAAATTTAATTTATAAATAAGTGATACTTAAATTACATCATACATTCTTTTGTTTTTTATAAATTAATTTGCATTTTTGAAGAAACACCATATTTGTTGTTTTTATTATTATTCATATTAAATAATTGTGGTTTTGCTCATTATAATCCATAAAGAAAACCTATTTTTGGGAAAATTTGATGCCCCACGTTTTGATGCTGTCTGATATCAATGTGGCGAATTCTCAAAACTCCCCAAATTTCCACTAGATACATTTTAGATGATAAAATAATGAATGTTGCCCAGAGAATTGTAATTCCTATAATCAGTGTATTAAACTATTTTATCACTCAGAGTACTTTTGTATTTTTTCAAAAGGATCATAATTTTAAAATATATGATCTCAAAGTTTTAAATTTACTTTGTATTATCAATATTTTTATGAATCCTTATTCTTTCAGATATTCATCAGAGATTTTTCAGTATTATCAGTTTATAATATTTCCTAATGATATAAATCACCAGCAGAATTTCTATTCTAAAAGTAAAAATTTGAAGTATGAATTGATTTTTAAGCACTTCTGTATGTATTACATATTTTAGAATCAGCCTGCAGTTATAAGTGAAAACTTCATAGGTTGAAAATGTCTACTGAGTATACACTGATTACCTTCTCTTCATGGTACTAATGAGATTGAAAAAGGTCAGGATGACCTTATGTTGCTTTATGAGATTTTTATATGTCTCAGTTATGTTTATTACAGTATCATGTTAATTAATGTATGTCCAAGTTTTAAATGCAAATTTTTACTTATTAGCAGGAGTTTATTTCTATATCATCATATTTCTAAATGTTCTTAGACATTCTGTTTACTTACATAATATAAAACATAGCATTATTGATTTTGCTCCATTGCTCACTTTGTTTTGAATAGGATTATTATGTGGTGATTTTGTGTCCTACTGAAATGGATGTGCAAGTTCGAAGGGTACTGCAGATTCCAATGTGGTCACAAAGAGTGATCTACCTTCAAGGCTCAGCCCTTAAAGATCAGGATCTGTTGAGAGCAAAGTAGGTATCCCTATCAATTTTCCATCTTGCAATACTTTAATATCTTTTCTCTCCTCCAAATTTTAGCAATTTTCAGTCTTGCAAGATGTGTTTAAGTATTTTTGGGAATACAGCATCTTGCCATAGTCCCTCTGCTGGTCAAATTGAAAGGTTAAAAATATAAAATCGGTGTATTTGCTCCCTTTCTCAGTGCAAGGATGTTCAGTGGACTGTGTCCACACAACACAATGAGGAGTGTGGCGTGGTGTAATTATCTCAAGCTGTCAGGGAAGAGCTGAGTTATCCAGACTCACTGTTAGAGTAGTCTCCAAATCCCCGAATACTGTTTTTATTCCACAAATAAAAATTTTGGGCTAACCATTATATGAAATGCCAAAGCAGTTTGAGTAAAGGTTTAAATTCTAGAGTTTGTATTATGTACCGGGCAGATGACACTTGTGATGTCCCTGGGGCTGGAGGAATCAGAAGGGTAACTGGGTCTTAGTTGCTCTTTTCCTGTAGCACATATGCTAGCCAACCTGGTTTAAAGGTGACATAGGCATACACCTTTGTCACAGGTCATGGGATTGTTCCATATGAACAGAGTGAAAACATGGTTGGGCTGACCACGGACACCAAGGAGTCAGGGCCTCTGCAAACAACACCCATAGTTTCAGAAGCCAGAAGAAACCTTCAGCAGGGGTGGTTTTGCTCCATGTTTTCTGTTGCTTTTAAAGTTTTAAACATGTCTTTTTTTGGGGAGGAAGAATATCCTATCCCCTTCTAGGTCCTTCTAGCTGGACTAAGAATCAAATTGACATGAGACAGATTAACAGGAGAAAATCAAATTCAATAGTGTATGTACAGGGAATCCATACAGACATGGAACTTCCAAAGACAGGAAAATATGTCATTCTGAGCTAAGGAGAAGGGGTAGAGGTGTGGGACTACCAAGGGAAGGAAAGCAAGTTACAGGGAGATGAACAAGAGTGCTGTGTATTGTGTAAGACTGATGAATCACAGACCTGTACCCCTGAAACAAATAATACATTATATATTAATAATAATAATAATAAAAGAAGAGTAAATGTTTGGTAAACAAATGTTTGCTGGGCCACTCAGAAACAATGGGACATGGAGGACTGGAATCAAACAGGCTTTGCTAAGTTCTTCCTTGCCTGCCCTCCCTAGTTTGTATCATAATGTAGTTATCTATGGTGATAGCTCCCTTCCTGGAGCAGATTTTCTGTCTAACTTCTTTTCAGGCAGTTGAGGAGGGAGATAAAGAGCTTTCCTGAATCTGCTGAGTTTTGATTGCTTTTTAGCTCAAAGTAATCTTCATGCCAATGTGGCCCATCTTGGAGTGGCCTTGGATCCTACATCTCCATGTTTGTTCCTGAGTTGTTTTATGTGCTCTTATATAAATATAAGTCTCCTCACTGAATTTGAGAGCATAGGTGTTTTTTAAATGGTTGCTTTTTTTTTCTGGATGGCTTGAGTATGTGTGTTAGTGGAGATGGGTGTGTTTATGCATGTTGTGTGTGTGTGTGTGTGTGTGTGTGTGTGTGTATGTAGGTGGATAGTGGAAAAGAACAGAAGAAAAGTCCCAAAATCCTTTTTGCTGCTTAATTCTGCAAAGTGATGACTAGATATTTTGTAACTGGAACTTTGACATTACCTTTGATTTATATACAGTAGGGCAATTTAAATGAGATTTTTCAATGATTTAATAACTTCTGAAACAAAAAAGTTAGTAGAAACCACCAGGATATAATGAATGGTGCATAATTAGGAAATTTAGCTTCTTTGAGAACACATTAGTATTTCTGGTGGATTAAATACTTCATAGATATTGTCAGTGTATACACAAGAGTTAAGTCAGATTCTCCTAGTATCTCAAGCAATAGATGGCTTTAGGTGTTTGCTATTTGCTATCTATATACATTATTTGGGAGCTCTAAAGAAATAGTTGCTTAGACACTAACATAATTTGGATCTTTATATTCATCTGTATAGATAATCAATATGCTTAATTTACCATATGCATTAAGTTCTTCACATAAGAATAATTCCCATATTATGTTCACTATGAATTTATGTGATAATTGAAGCCTTTTTGTTACCTAATAAATTAATCTAAGCTATTAGTATTAGCTGTTAGTATTTTAGCTTGATACTATAGAAGGGAGCCGAATTTGCTACCCCAAAATATGCCTCAATGGTATAAGGATTATTGTGAGCTGGTTATTTTTAAGAAGCAGCAGACACAGGAAAAACTGAAAACCTAGTAGAAGTTAACCCTTTTGAAGAGACATTTCCATTTATAAGGGAAATCTGCATCCATAAGGGTGTCTCTCTCTCTCTCTCTGTACCTGGAAGAGGATGACTCAATCTCTGCAAACTCTTGGGAGTGGAGAAAGCAAGGACCTAGATCTGTATAACAACCTACCCTGGTTTACTTTGCTTTTCTTGGTAGGTTAACATAACTGGCTCACTGTTAGCCAAACATCTTTTGTCTTTAGCTAAAGATGGTGTTTAAGGTGGTGGCTTCATGGGAGAGGAGTTAATCAGTTTTCCTGGGTGTGTCCCACGTATACAGGAGATGTACTCTCCTGTGTTATTAAACTTCTGTTTGCTTTTCTTCTGTTAATCTGTCTTTTTATTACAGAGGGTCTCAGCCAAGAACCTAGATGGGTAGAGGGAAAACGATTTCTCTTTTTATTCATGATTTATTTAGGATTAGTAATTCATTTATTATTCATATTATTAAAATGACTTCTCAGCAAAGTCAATCACATTTACAAGAAGCATTCATTCATTGGAATATACCAAGGATGAGAATGAGGATGAGAGAGGTAGCAGACTGGTAATACTAAAAAATCTGAGTTAAGAAAGAAGTATTCATTTTATGTTCATTTCTTATCCTAATGTCATATAAAGATTTGGGATTTAATGTTAACTAATACGTTCTTCAACACAATTTCCCATGCAAGAAACAAGGAATAGGATTCTCCAAACCAGTTCCAAAGGTCAGTTGCATGAATTTTGAATTGCTTTGTTGAAGATGATGTTTAGAAAATGTTATGTGATACTAATTATCGTATAACCATGACTCAGTATTTTCCCAAAACTGTTTGGTTTGATCTAATTTCCTGGACTTTTATCGTTCCTCTGCATAGAAAAAAAATTTGGGGGGGTGGAGGTTTATTTTATCATAATGAATCAGAAAGATAAAACATTCCTTATTTTGAAATTAACGCTTTTATGTTTTTATTTTTTTTAAGATTTTTTTATTTTTAAGTAATCTCTACACCCCATGGGGAGGTTGAATTTACAATCCCGAGATCAATAGTCGCATGTTCTACCAACTGAGCCAACCAGGCACCCCAACATTTTTATGTTTTTAGAACATTATTTATCAAGCACTGAAACCTACTGTTTATCACCAAATTTAAGCAATGTAGAACTTTAGTATAAGGGACAAGGGTTGGGAAGAAGACGATGAATCATCTCCAAGAAATGTAAATGTACAGTAGAGTTTGATATAAGAATACTAAGTAGCTCTTCCTTCTCTCAGTTAATTGAGTAACTTTGCAGTTAAAATGTAACTAATCATAAAGGCCAATACAACTCCCTTAATTTAAACAAAGCATATACATGAAAAAATATATAATCATAAAAGAGAATAAAATTTGAGTGTTTTTTTAATTTTTGTCATTATGAACTGTTGAGTTATATAGCCGATTCAACAACTATTGCTTTGTTTATAGTAAAGTACAGTCATGATCTGCTAGAAATCTAACTTTCGTTTAAACCTAAGGATACTCATATTTTATTTGCACTTTGTGTACATTGGACTAAGCATTGGAATTCTATTTTTCAGACACTACAAAGATATTTCAGTGTATAATTATTATTATTTTTTTTGTCTGTATTTAGGATGGATGATGCTGAGGCCTGTTTTATTCTGAGCAGCCGTTGTGAAGTGGATAGGACATCATCTGTAAGTTTCTAAAAGTCTCTTTCATAATTGTTCTTCCCTTAGAAGATTTTTTTTAAATTTTTTTTAAATCTGACTATGTTAAATATAGGTAACTTTAAAATATTACTAAAGGGAAGCAAATATCTCTAAACTGTCTTTGCCATAATATAAGAAGAGCAGCATTATGGACTGTGTCAACAAAACTGTTTTTGAAGTAGTTTCTACTAGTCCTTGGGTTTTCTATTGATCAAAATGAAATAGGTCATATATTTTTATTAAATATGTCCTTTCCTATGTAATTTCATTAAAATGGTCTCAATTTCCTCAACTCAAAACAAAGCAGATGGATCAGGCAGTCTGCATTAGAATCAGTCGGAGAGCTTCTAAAAAAGTATGCATTCATGAAAATTTTATTCAGTGTATATGAAGTGGGGATCTGGAATCTGTGTATTTTTAAAAGATCCCCACGTGATTGGGAAGCACATCTCAACTTGACACCTTTTGGCTTATATAATCTCTGTGATCCATTTTTTTTTTGGCCTAAAGTTATATAAACTCATAATTAAATTAATAATTTACCAAATTATAACTTGTGTTTTTAAACATGCATGCTAATTTTATTGTTTTTAAAAAGTATTTTGTTATTTTATATTGAGGAGGTACTATTAACTCCTGTGTTTCTAAGCCGATGAGTTTATCTCTAGCCGTATCTGTGGTACAGAGACAAAGCCTTGGTGGCTTCTGTAGTGACTGAGGAAAGGCAATCTATGCATGGGTCTTTCAGGGACATGATTTGTTTTTTTTCTGGAGCATTTAATAGGACACTCTGTTATATTAAATTAGACTGTGAGTCCTGAATGTGGCAGGCTCTATGTTCTCTTGTTGACCTCACTCTAATTTACCTAAAGTTCTTATTCAGTTTTAAACTAATTTTCTCATCCTTTATTTGAAGAGGGTTGTTAGGGCTTGTATTGTGTCCCCTAAAACCCATATATTGAACCCCAACCCCTCCAGTACCTCATAATGTGAACTTATTTGGAGATAAAGTCTTAATAAAGACAATCAAGTTATAATGTGATCATTAGGGTGGACCTTCATCCAATATGATTGGTGTCCTTGTAAAAAGAGGAAATTTGGACACTGTCAGTTATCAGGGAGAATGCCATATGAAATGTGAAGACAGCCATCAATAAGCCAAGGGAAGTGGCCTGCAACAGATCCTTCCCTCCTTGCCCTCAGAAGGAGTCAACCCTGCCAGCACTTTGATTTTGGATTTCTGGCCTCGAGGACTGGGAAATAATAAATTTCAGTTATTTAAGCCACCCAGTTTGTTCCACTTTGTTACTGTAGCCTACCAAACTAATACAAGAGCATAGAGCAAATATAATTTGGAAAAATTTGTAAAATATCTCTTTATATATTTCTAAAAATTCATCTGCTCCCCTTCTTCTCCATGGTTGCTATCTTAATTCAGACCACACCCTCCTCAGTTCACTTAAGTACTATTTCAGGAGTTTCTTAATTGGTTTGGCACATTAGGTGCTCCAAATGTATTTATGGAATAAATGAATTTGAACTGATCATAATCTACTGTATGTTTCCACAATTATTTAACTTATGTAATTGTGAATCTTGTGCCCCTTAAGCAGTAACTTGGTTTTAAAGCACTTGCAGTCCTCCAGTATCAATAATGTTTTGAGTACCAAGGAGAAGCATAAACATTAATAAATAAATATATAATATCTTTTAGAGTACCCTTTAAACTGTGAATTTGAGATCATTCAGTTAAACAAATGTGTTCCATTTCTTCCTGACACTCTGCTAAATTGACAGGAAATGAATAAAAAATTTCACTCATTAGGACAAAAGAGATGATAGATGAGACAGCACTAACACAAGTTTGGAAGCTAGAAAGCAGATGGATGAGTGGTAACCGACTTAGACAGAAGGAAGTTAAAATTTAAGTTGAGAGAGGAAACAAGTCAGGCTGCTTTTTACAAGGTACCCTCAAAAGTCTCAAGAAATAGAGGCACCAGATGCTTCTGTAAGTAGGGTTATATGTGGGACTAAACATATGAATAGTGATTAAAAGTTTGTAGAAGAAGCAATTAGATTCCCTGAATCTCTCCAGAAATCCATTGCTGATCCTTTTCCCCACCCTGGGAACAGGTTTACTGTTGGCAGAATTTGATCCAGGGATATCCGTCACTCAGAACCAGTAAGTACAGCAGAGAGTCAGGGTAAAGTCAAAGATATTAAAGAGTAAGTTGCTCCACTGAATGTGAGGTGCTTCTCCCAAATGACTCAGAAACCTAATAGCTACGTCCACATCTCCACTGGCACAAGATTAGAGGAATTTTCTCTGGGGAAATGGTACATCACAAGAGAGAATGTGTGTAAATATATAAAGTCTGAAGTTCCCTAGTGCAGTATCACAGATTAATCACCCTACAGTAAGGTCTATGTGAAAATAAGATTCCCACATTCAGTGACGTCCCAAATAGCTATTGAGTGTTGAATTTCTACATATGGTCATCTACCACCTGCGGGTGCTGGGGAAGAGGGTGTGAGGCGTCACTAAACATTTAAGGAAATTTCTGACAAGGAAAAGAAAGAATGGATGAACAAACATAAAAAGTGTATAGAAAAGAGGAACTCAGAGGAAACAGACAAAACTACACAATTCTGGGAGAAGAAATAGATTTTAAAATATATAACAAATATCCTCAGAATAATATGAGAAGTTGAGGAGAGTGTACATATATAAAACAAGAATAGTAGGCTGTAGAACAACAAAAAAAATGAAGTCAAAACAAGAAACACTTAATGAACCAAAAATAGTTCCTGGAAATTAAAAATAGGGTAACGCATGAAAAATTGTGTAAAAGATTTAGGAGGAAAGCAAGAGAGGTGAGGAAACAGGGCAATGTATTATGCCCAAGATTGGAGAGACTGACACGCAAATATGGAGAATAGTAATTTACCCCAGCAAAGACTCATGAGTGGAAATCAACCTGGGAATCAGTTGTGGGGGCAGGAAAACCTGAACTGTAATTGATGAATTGCTGGAGGTTCAGTGCAGACAACTTTGAGGGCTAAAAAAACCCTGGGAAATGTAGTCCTGGGGAAAGGATACCATAATTTTGTGAGACTTACTTCCAGGAGTTTGACCAAGTTCTCACAGTAAATATGAGAGAAAAATCCCTTTGGGATTTCAGCAAGGGTCAGGAAAAGGGAACCATTTTGAATTACACCAGAGAATTCTCTTCCTCTTAACAGGCCTTGCCCTCAGGGAAACTAGTTAACCAGAGCTTAACCTGCTGGAAACCTAGTTATCAGAGCCTAACTGATCTGAGGCAAGGGTAATACCCAATTCCAAACCACTCTAGCCATCCTTTCTCAATTAAGGGGGCAAGACACTGAAAAAACATTTGTGAAGGTCACAGTCCAGAGGTATTGGCTCACTCAAAAGACTGACACCAAATCATGGGACTATAGAATGCTTCCCTTTACCCCATAGCTTACTTGCACGTGTCTAAAGATCTATTTATAGCAGTTCCTTTAACTTTGTATGTTTTGACTGGCTATCAAGAAAAAATTACAAAGCATACCAAAAGTTGAAAAAATGCAATTTGTAGAGACAGAGAAAGTATCAGAACAGACATGGCAGAGATGTTGAACTTATCAGGCCAATCATTTAAAATAGCTGATTAATATGCTAAGGGCTCTCATGGATAAAAGAGACAGCATGCAAGAACAGATGGAGAGTGTAAACAGAAAGAAACCTTAAGAAAGAACCAAAAAGTAATACTAGAGATAAAAAAAATTATAACAGAAATGAAGAATGTCTCTGATGGGCTTGTTAGTAGACTGGACATGGCTAAGGAAATAATCTTTGAACTTGAGGATAACTCAACAGAAATCTCCAAAACTAAAAAGCAAAGAGAACAAAGACTGAAAAACAACCACCACAATGAAAACCCAAACCCAAATGGAATATCCAAAGACTCTGGGACAACTGCAAAAGGTGTAACATATGTGTAATGGAAATATCTGAAGGAGAAGAAAGAAAGGAATAGAAGAAATACTGGAAAGCATAATAACTGAGGATTTCCCCAAATTGATACCGGACACCAAGCCACAGATCCAGGAAGCTCAGAGAACACCCAGCAGAAGAGATGTCAAAAAAAATACACCTAGATGTATCATTTTCAAATTATAGAAAATCAAAGATGAATTCCTGAAAGAAGCCAAGGAGTGGGGGGAACACCCTAACTACAATGGAGCAAAGATAAGATTTTCATCTGATTCATCTTCAGAAACCATGCAAGGAAGAAGAGAATGTAGTAAAACATTTAAAGTGTTGGGAAATAACGCAGAAGAAAAGTCAGTGTCAGAGTTTAGGGCACCTTGAACAGAGGGACAAGCAGAAGGGCCTCGGTCCTAGTAACTGAATGGAGTTTTAGGTCTTGACAGGTGGCAAGAAGAAAAACCAATATCCATGAGTGGCACTAAGTATATGGTATTTCTGCTCCTTTGGCAAAGACTGGAGAGCCTCTCAACTGTTTTGTGTTTGTGTTTACAGGGTCTTACAGAAGTGTTTATAGTCCTTAGAGAAACAGACTTTCAGGACTTGTTACAAAAATGGATGGCCGACTATTCCTAGTGTGCTCAAATTTGGACACACCAGTAGGCTACCATTCATCTCTTTTTAAAATCATTTTTACATATGCGGGCATGATGATCCAATTAAAGATTTATCAGAAAAAAATATAGGAACCCAGAAAAATGTTGCACTATGCTAAATAGCTATGTGTTACTATTGAAGACACCATATTGCTTGATAATGAACACACTCCCATATTAGCTATTGTCTTAGGACAGGCCTGGCATAGTCGCTGCTGCAAATAGTTCTACATTGTTTCCTACAGAGAAGTTGGTTCACAAGTTCTAGTCCACCTGCCCCTCTGACCCCAGTGTTTGGTTTAAATCCTATCAGGAGAGTTGAAACTCTGCTGATTCCCTGAAGGTTAATAAATACATCATTTTTGGCAAAAAATCTAGGTCATCTTGTTTTGATCATATCTTTTTGTACATATGAGGGGTTGGTCCAGACAAACTATTTTAGTTGCCTCTCCCCAAGTAGGTCGTTCCTTTTGGGAGGTGGGGAGAAGAGAATAAGTAAGTTGTTCTTTATGATTATCCAGTCCTGCTATAATTGAATCATTTCACATCAATTAAACCTTTCTTGTATCTTCATTTAGAGGAAAATGAGCTCTAGAATTTTACACTTAATACAGTCGGGTCAGTATCACTGTCACTTGTACTTGCTTTGGGTAGTGAAAGTAAGTGAGTGTCTTGGGAGGGCCAGAAGGCCTGGAATCATGATATGTTCCTACATGATGAAATTATGCTTCACTTGACTAAGAACTATCTGGTCTCTCTAATTTTAATCAAGCTTACTCACGTTAGACAAATGAATCACGTGGGAAAATTTTAGGAGATTTTCAGGAAACTCTTTTCTATCCTGCAAGAGATAGCAATCAATCACTCCTACTTTGCATACTCTGCAACAGGGGTTGAGAAATAGTGTTGAAACTATTGGATAGTGGGAAGAAACATGTAGATTTATATTTTACTGGCACAGTTACAGAACAAAGTAAAAAGTTTTACTTTGGTAAAGGTCAACTACATTGAACCTTCCCTGGAGAAATATTTGTTAAATAAATAAGATTAGGCAATTTTTTTCTTTCTTTAATTTTAATTCCAAAGATATGTATGTGAAATTAATTAGTTAAATGTTTATGATTTCTTAAGAAGTAATTTAGACTAATTTTTTTAAAGATTTTATTTGTTTATTTGAGAGAGAGAGTTAGCAAAAGAGAGCATGAGCAAGGAGGAGAGGGAGAAGCAAGGTCCTTGAAAGCAGGAAGCCCGACGTGGGGCTCAACCCCAGGATCCCAAGATCATGACCTGAGCAGAAGGCAGACGCTCTACCAACTGAGCTACCCAGGTGCCCCTAGACTAATTTTTTTTTACATATTTTTTCCTGAAATGAACCTTTCCAATAATTGTTTTTAATATATTAGATTTACCTTGCAATATTTTCCTTCTATATTTATGCACACCTAAGTTAGGATTATCTGTTGTGTGGAAAAAATAAATTTTTAAAACCTATAGAGATGAGTTTTTGATATTAGGCATACTTCCAAAGAAATGTTTCTAAATGTGGTTCAAAATCATTTTGATATAATGGCCAAAAAAGACACATGAAAAGATACTCAACATCAGTAATCATCAGGGAAATGCAAATGGCTAAAATTAAGACAAGAAGCAACAAGAATTGACAAGGATATGGAGAAAAGGGAACCCTTGTGCACTGTTTGTGGGAATGTAAACTGGTGCAGTCACTGTGGAAAACAGTATGGAGGGTCCCCCAAGAATTAAAAATAGAAATACCATATGATCTAGTAATTCCACTACCAAGTATTTACCCAAAGAAAATGGAAACACTAATTCAAAAAGATATATACATTCTTATGTTTACTATTGCAGTATTTGCAATAGCCAAGATATGGAAGCAACTTTAGTATTCATTGATAGACAAATGGATAAGGAAGATGTGGTACACACACATGAGTGCACACACGTGATGGAATATTATGCAGCCATAAAAAGGATGAGATCATGCCATTTGTGACAACATAGATAGACCCAGAGGATATTATGTTAAGTGAAATAAGTCAGAGAGAGAAAGACAAATACCATATGAATTCACTCATATGTGGAATTTAAAGAAACAAATGTATAAACAAACAAAAAGCAGAATTAAACCTATAAATATATAGAACAAACTGATGGTTGCCAGAGGGGTAGAGAGTCGGGGGTTAGACAAAACAGATGAAGGGGAGTGGAATGTATAGACTTCCAGTTATGCAATAAGTAAGTCATGGGAATAAAAGGCACAACATAGGGAACATGGTCAATGATATGGTAATAATGATGTATGGTGACAGATAGTATCTACACTTGCGGTGAGCACAGCATAAGGTACAGAGAAGTTGAATCACTATGTTGTGCACCTGAAACTAATGTAGCATTATGTGTCATCTATACTCAAAAAGTTTTTTTAAAGTGTTCTATTATGAAAATGTTCTTTTATATTATTTTCTTTGATAGAGATACACCTTTGAAAAATGTTGATTGCACACTATTTCTGATAGATACACATGCATTTATTATTGCTGAGTTGCAAAATTGAATAAGTGAGTTGTGTTGTTTTATTTTTTTTAATTTTTAATTTTTTTTAAAGATTTTATTTTTTGTGGGAAAGAGCACACACAAGCGGGGGAGAGGCAAAGGGAGGGGGTAAGCAGATTCCCTGCTGGGCAGGGGACCCCCCCCATGTGGGGCTTGATTCCAGGACCTGAGATCACAACCTGAGCCGAAGGCAGATGTTTAACCGACTGAGCCATCCAGGTGCCCCATCTCCTATTGTTTTAATAATATTTTTTAAACCAGGTAGAATACTGCCAAATCTAGTATTAGTTTCTGTGTATTCTAATTGGGAGAGGCAGAGTTGTGAATATCAAAATGAAAAATTAATAAATATTCCAAAGGATTCTGTTTTGGAATTAATAATATTTCATAAAAATAAATGTATTCCTATGTAAAGTTTTATATTCTTTATTTAGATATCATAGGGTAATCATGAAACTGAAAGTGCTATAGCAGCATCCTTAGTAAATTTTTTTGAATCACAAAAATTATTTTTAAAAAATCATTAAGTGTAGTTTCATTAAAGTCAAAAATCCTTTTTGATGATTTTAGATCAACTTTAATTTAAAAAAATGAATGAAGCTCAAGGATGCCTAGCTGGCTCAGTCAGTAGAGCACGTGACTCTTGATCTCAGGGTTGTAGGTTTGAGCCCCACGTTGGATGTAGAGATTACTAAAAAAAAAACTTAAAAAAAAAGAATGGAGCACTTGATATCTGCATTTTAAAGAAAATGCCCATTTTTTTCTTGAGACGATAACATTTTTATTTATTATTTATTTATTTTTATTTTAAAGATTAACAGACTTTCAAACATGTATTTTTCTACATAACTTATTGTGAAGAATGATAACATTTTTAAAACACCTAATATTGTGATGCTAATTTTCTATAAAAATCTTGCATGTTTATATAGAACTAGAGCTCTAGTCCATGTTGCTACTCTTGGTATACATATTTTAGCTTATTTTTTCCGAGTCCATTTAATAAAGCAAACAAGCAGAAAGAAACCAAACAAACTTGACATTTTGTGAGTAGCTTTCATGTGGTCAGGCATTTTGTTCACATTATGTCATTTCATGCTCACCACAATTGTTTTATAGACGAGAGAACCAAGGCTCAGGGTTGTTAATTAGATTTCCCAGATCGGCCGAGTCTGGGCTCTACCCAGGTCAGGTCAACTTTAACACTCCTTTCTTTGGACCAAACTGCTTCCCATGGTGATAATAGCTTACTGTTCAAACGGGTCAGACATTTGTACATAAAAGTGGTTCCACAGTTTGAAATTTTAATCAGAAAAAAAAATATATATGTATATAGGATTTCAGACATCAGTTGTCTGTTCTTCTTCCCATTTTTAGTCTGTTTCCTAAAAGGAGATAATGACTTTAAATCCATTAAAGTGCTGATACTATATTTTGTATTTCTGCTTTGTAAGAATATGGCATTTGTTTCTTTCTTTCCTTCAGCTTTCATTCCCAATTTTCCATGATCCAATTTTGGTCCGTGGTACTTCCATTTTTGCTTTGGAGGCTGATATCATTTACCTTTTGTCCTGTGATCAAAACTAAGTCTTCTGCCATTGTTTATTGATTAAGTCTAAATGTTGGACTCAATAAACATTTAGAATTTGGTGACTATGTACACACTGTTCACTGAAGACCCAGTGGTCACTTTGACTACATATTTTCTTTTTTTGTATTATTTTCTGCCATACCCTAAATTTTATTAAAAAAATCCACTGTATATTATAGGTATTCGTTAACATTCATTATTTTTTCATTGCTGTTTACTGCAGATTTACTATCTGCACTTACTATCCTACCTTAAGTAAATTTATTATTTACATTTTCATGTAAGGTTTACATGTCTCAGTCCACTTAGCTTCAAATTTACGTAGGGCCAATTGACATAATTATTTGTATGCTTCTTAGACCTGAGCATAGCATAGGAATAAAAGTGCTGTAGGATAACACTATCACCACTTTTAACCATTCATTCATTGAACAAATATTTATTGAGTGGTTTGTTGTCCAAGTATTGATGTACCAACTGAAGATATATTTAGGAACATAGCAGTGAAAAAAAAATCTGTGAACAGTGTGTACATAGTCACCAGTTCTAATGAAGCTGGCCTACTAGTAGAAGTGACCATCAATATACTAATTAAATAAATGCATAGAATGTTAGCTGGTGATGAGTATTAAGGAGCGAACACTGGGGAAGAGGCATATGAAATGTTAGAGAAGATTGATCTTTTAGATTGGATCATTAATTTAAAATTTTGAAAGCTTAACTTAAAATATAATCATAAAGCTCATTAATTATTAAGACAGGAATACATAAAGCAACACCATGTTACTTATTTCATTAGACTTTTATGGTACCTATTACTTCAAACTACTTATATTCTTAAAGGTATTACTATTACAATTCTTCCTCCTCTTTAGGTCTAACCTCTTGATAAAAGCAACACTCACTATTTCAAACTTATGATGTCCTTAGATCCCTCATTCCAATTTATACTCCCTCCATATACCTGAAGCTCTTCCTTCTAAGAACACCAGATGTCCCCTAGTAGAGAATATTTTGTATTGTTTTCCCTATTTTGTTCAGTTATCATTGGTACCTTTTTTCCTTCATGCTATTCCCTTCTCCACTTGCTTTTGTGCTGTCAATCTTTGTAGAATTCTTTCTTAATACATAAGCCATTAATTCTCAATTTCTTTTAAAGGATCTTCTCTAAAAAGCATTTTGTGTTAATTAAGGGATCAATGCATCAGGAAGACATAACACTCCTCAATGTGTGCATAACTTGTGAAACCTCAAAGTACATGAACAAAATGGCAGAACTGGAAAGAGGTGTAAAAATCTACAACTGATAGAAATTTCAATATTGCTTTCCAAATTACTAACAGAACATGTAGAAAGAAAATCGGTAGGGTTATAAAACAAAACAAAACTTGAGCTCAGTTTCACCAACTAGATCTAATTGACATATAGAACATTACATTCAACAACTGCAGAATACACATTTTTTGCAAATGCGTATGGAACATTCACAGAGAAAGATCATATGCTGGACAATAGAAGAAATAGCAGAAAAGTTAAAAGAATGAAAACATACAGAGTATGTTCTCTGATCATAATAGAAATTAATTAGAAATCAACAATGAAACTACAGCAGGACAGTACCCAAATATTTGAAAATTATCATATTTTTAAATAAGCCATCAGTAAAATACAAAACAGGGATGATTAGAATTATTTTAATTGAATTGTGATGAAAATGCACATAGCAAAATTGCAGGGACACAGCTGAAGTAGTGCCTAAAAAGAGATTCATAGCTTTAAATTTTTGGATTAGAAATGAAACTTTAAAATTAAATAGCAAAGTGGAAATAGAGGCAGCAAGTACAGACTTTAGAAGTGGTTTCTGTAAATGAAGGCGGAGAAATGCCACAGTACCTGATGGTAATGTGTGGTGAAAGAAAACTTTATTTCTCTGTTTTTTCTTTTTTTTTTTAGTGAGAAAAAATTTTAGCAAGTCTGTATACTAAAGGAAATGATCCATCAGAGAGAAAAGTGAAAAATTCAAAGAATAAAGTCATAGGATGTACAAGATAGAATATGATCCATTATATAGCAGAAGGTTTCCCTTTGCTAAGTGTGTAAAATGCTCACCCATTTTAACAGGCAAGTATGTAGGTGGATGTGATGGAGAGTGCTATGGAAATTTTCTTATTATTTCTATTTTCTCATAGTAGTTGAGATCATCAGAAAAGAGGGAAGTGAGGGTAGAGGTTTGAGGAACTGTATGAAATAGTTCTCTAGAGCATCAGGAAAGTAAATGGCCTGGAGATATGTGGAGTTGCTAAGCAATGTTCATCTCCTATGTGATATTATGGACTCTCAATTTGAATTAAGGCCTGTTTAGCATATATGTGTGTTTGTGTCAACCATCTGTTATTTGTAGTAGAAAGAGAGTTGAATTTAGCAAGGTTGTAGTTTTGCCTGTAAAGTAGGCCTGATTGAGAGAGGCAAGCAAAATGATTGTTTGTGCAAGGGTCTGCGTATTTGGCGAAACATTTGATACAAGCTGGTAAGCAGGGAAATGAGAATGTGGGTATAGAGGTAACAGAGAATGATAATGTAGACAGACTGAAGTTGCTGAGGATGTCAGACATTCTTTAGAATCACAGTCCTAGATAGTTAGCTGAAAGTTAAGAGGTGGTGAATGGACAGAAGGAAGGATGTCTTATATTGTGATATGTTTTAAAAG
Organism: Eumetopias jubatus; assembly: GCF_037043125.1. Classification (NCBI taxonomy): domain Eukaryota; kingdom Metazoa; phylum Chordata; class Mammalia; order Carnivora; family Otariidae; genus Eumetopias; species Eumetopias jubatus. The sequence continues at coordinate 23,993,486 of NW_028274818.1, read as the reverse complement.
GTTCAGACACTTTCCTTTTCAATATCTTGTCCACTCAGTCTCTCATTAGGTATGCTCAAAAAGATTTGTTCAAAGTTAAGTCTCCACTGAGTCATTATAATGTATTCAGCATAATAGATTTACCCTCTGGATGGATTTTCTTTGCAATAGTGAAAGAATTTAATTTTCTGAGCTCAACTGGGCATATGGATTTTTACATAAATGGCCTACTTCTGAAAAAAAACCTGTAGTGTTTGCTTTGCTCTTTTAGCTTTCTTGGCACAACTGATTTTTAAACTTCTTGCTTCTTGGAACTGAAAAAAAAAAAAGAAAAGAAATACATAATAACACCTCTCATTTATTAACCATCACTAAATATCAATTACAGGCTAGAGATCATTTATATATATTTATACATGTTATATATGTGATGTATTTTTCACAACAACCCTGTAAGGAAGTTATTACTAGCTCCAATTTGTAGATTAATGAAGCAAGACTCTGGTTAGCTATTTGAATACTAGCTCAAAGACCTAACATTTACACTCTTTTCTGCCTGTGTCAAGGAAAAATTGCACCAGACATTGCTAAACAGGCAAGAAAGATTTTATTTAGGACTGTTGCAATAAAGGAGAGAGATTGAACTCAACTCCTTGGAAACAAAAGGCTGGAGGATTTTTGAGTTCTGGGATGAACGAGGTGGAAAAAGTACTGGAGGGGGGAGATTGGTCCATGTGATTATGCCATCATTTGCTAACTATCTCTTATGAAGGATAGGGTCCTGCCTTCCCACAGAGACTGGGAGGAGGGAGCTCTAGCTCCTTTGTTGATTACACTTCAGAATGATGGCCCTCAGGTTCTTGAGAAAGACATTTCGGGGTTGTAAGACTGGTAAGAATCTGGGAGAAGATTTAATTCTCAAAGGGGCAGAAAAAAAGAATTTTAATTGGACTTTTTCTAAAGTAAATGTTCTAAGAAAAGGGTGTTCAGGGTCTATAGTCAGGAAGAAACCTGACAGGAAATTGGGCTGTCAGGAAATGAAACTGAAGGAAACTTTTAAAGACTTCCTGGTCATCTGACTCCAAAGACTAAGTTGTAACTTTTAAAAAAAATTTATTTTATACTATGCTGTTATCTTTCCTCTGAAATGTCAAAGATGTTCATTTTTTTACTGATAATTACATGCATTTTTGAACATATGGAATCTTAGAGTAGAAGGCAAACAATCATCAAACACGCAGACAGCAAATTCCCTATGTGACCCTTTCAGACAGCATGAGGAAAAAGCTGAAATAAAATGTTTGCAATTGTAGAGGAGGAAAAATAATTTTCCTCTACATTTTAGGTTCTGTGGGTGTTCTCCCCTCCCCCCTCAGTAATAAAAGACAGAGTAACAAAAGAAAAACAACAGAAATGTAATACGTATACCTCAGGTATACATGGGAGATACCCAGGAAAGTAGTAAAATTCCCCCAAATGGTCCAAGCCATCACCTTAAATATTGTCTTCAGCTAATGACAAAAGAAAGATGCTGGAGTGGGGAGACTAGTTCTGAGAGGTTATCAAGAAAAGTACAGGTTGTTGTGCAGATTTAAGTCTGGTGCCTTTTCCACTGATAAAGAGATGTGGTTTAGAGTCATCTTTCTCTTCTTGGTACAGGAAGAGTCACCCTTACAAACTGAGATTTCCCTTGTGAATGTAGATTTAAAGGGTAGATTCTACTTTGGTTTAAGAGCTTCTCCGATGGCTGCTTTTTCTCAAAAATAATCAGATCAAAATAGTCTTTATGCTAAAAAGGCATATTCTGCTACCTTTCACAATTTAAGCTTTTTTAAAAAGAATATTGTTTTATCTTAAGCAGATCCATTTTGAGCATTGCAACACTTTAACACATATTCATTTCTATTATTTCATTATGCAATACAAGGTACCATAAATTCTTTAGAAGGGTTTTCCAAAATCTTTTGCTTGTTATTCAACTTAGTGGTTAATAATCTGTTCTCAAAAGCATCTTCCTTTCCAATTCAGAAAATCACAGAATTTCAAACTGTGAATTTTAAACTTGCTAAGACACCCTGGGATCACTAGTATCACTCATTTTTTTAATCTGTCCAGAAATATCTTTTTGGTAAATTCTTGACAGATGATTGTCACTGAACTTCAGTTACATGCTTTCAAGATAGCCTAGCCTGTTTATGAATCACTTTATCACTTTAATTATTATTCACTTGACACTTGTCAATGATCTTTGTGAGATTTTAAGACACTATAGTCTTAACTTTGTTAAAAGAGTAAGTCAGGGAAGACTCAAGAGGATTAAGATATGGAGTTAGATTTGGTATTGATGGTGATTCCTGAAGAATCTGGGAGAGGATGTAAGTATGCAAAAGATATTACATAAGGGATGTATGACTCTGGGCAAATTACTGGAACTTAGGCCAATAAGAACTAAGAAACAATACAGGATTTCGGCTTTGAGAAGCAGAGCACAAAATAGGCCCTGGTTCTTGACAAGCAAAAGCAGAAAGTAGACGTGTTATTTAACTGGCCATAAAATTGACCTGCTACACAGTGCCAAAATTACTGGTAAGAAGATTCTAGGAATATGTAATATATGGAATTTCAGACAGGCAGTCAGGTTTTTGCCATGATGTATCTGTAAGGAGTAGTATACTCTCAGCTGTAAGAATGGAAATTGAAAGTAGGGTTACAATCCCTGAGAGAACATTGGAAAGAGCAGGAAATACAAGCAGTCTTAAAACTGAAATCCAAGATAATGTTTTGGCCTCAGACATAATGTCAGATTCCTTCTGTTTAAACTTGGAAGAAAGAGGAAATTATACTAGCAGTCTTATGTTTTGTTTTGTTTTTTAAGATTTTATTTACTTATTTAAGAGAGAGACAAAGATAGCGAAAGAGAGCACGAGCGGGGAGGAGAGGGAGAAGCAGGCTCCCCAGCTGAGCAGGGAGCCCGATGCGGGGCTCAATCCCAGGACCCCGGGATCATGACCTGAGCTGAAGGCAGATGCTTAACTGACTGAACCACCCAGGCACCTGGAGTTTTTATTTTTAAGAATTCTTAAATTTATTTATTTGAGAGAGAGAGAGAGACAACACCAGAGGGAGGAGCAGAAGGAGAGAGAGAGAGAGAGAGAATCTCAAGCAGACTCCATGCTAAGCATGGAGCCCAAAGCAGAACTCAATCCCAGGACCTGAGATCATGACCTGAGCCAAAATCAAGGGTCAGTAGCATAACTGAGACACCCAGGTGCCCCAATATCTTAATGTTTTCATATTTATTAGGGTTTTTGGTTATATACTTCATTTTTAAGTATTTTATTTAAGAACATCCTGAATTACCTTTGTACTTAATAATAAATATTTCAAATTTGAAACCTAATTCTCCAAAGACATCAATTATAGTTCATTACTAATGAACTATGTAGTTTCCTTAATTCAGTCATAAATTCAAACCAATTAATTATAGAGGACATATATTATAGATTCTATGTATTAGAATTACATTCAATTATTTATTTCATTATATATATGTAGATATATGCAATATATAGATAGATTTATATGCAAGCTAAGCTTATAATTTATCAATTTACCTATTAGACCCAGACAATGTAACTGTGAACAAAATAGGCCCTTGCACTCAAGGTGCTTTTGAGTCTACTGTAAAGCCTTTAGAGGAACTTCTGGGAATATATTATTCTCTGGGCAATGATTATATTTGGCAGGAGTTGTTTATAAAACAATACATTTGAGTTGTGTTTAGGAAAGATTTGTTTTCCAGTTGGCTGCAAGATGTTTTACCCTTATATAAATGTTGTATCTACATTGTTTAGCTGCCTATAAATTGGGGTCAAATTTTTTTACATATATTATTTTAAGTTTCAGAATTCAGTTTTACTTGACCCTAAAAAATGTGTTCAGTAGGTAAGTTAGCAAAATATACTCAAAATATAAAAAATAAATCTATAATTTTTTTAGTGCTACAGATGTATTTTATAAATTGAAAATTGGCTTGAAAGTAACCTTTGATGAGACTAATGTCTTACCGTTTTCTGAGTCATAGACTGTATTTAAGAATTTAATGAAAATTACAAATTCTCATAGAGGGGTGGGAAACAATTCGTGTATAAAATTTCATCTAAAATGTCTGAGTTCTTTTATGGGTCATTTGGGATTCAGGAAAGAAGATCCTTTTCATAGGCAAAGTGGTGTATTTTAAACCTTTAGAATGCCAACAAATAATTTTTAGATATTTCAAATTATAAAAGTTGAATTTTATAAGATGATTTTGGCCAATTAATTTTTAGATAAACTGACTTTAAGTGAAATGTTCTGCTTTCACAGTAGCAATAGACACCTACCATGACCCAATAATACCCTATGTTACCTTCCTTTATTATTTAGACTGTTTATTCCAAAGTTGTCATGGTCGATACTTTTACTTTTTAGTTACAATTAAATTCAGACTATCTTATTTTGGGCTGAATTTTGTCAGCAAGAAAAAAAAAAGAGATCAATATCATTCTCTGTTGTTAGAAGAATGAATTAAAAATCTTGTTTCTGTGCCAGTTTTATTATGTGTATTAGCAAATACTTATTTTCTATTCCTCATGTGACATTTATGTCATTGTACACTTACCTTGTTTCCTTTTTCCTTACTTAATGCTCCACTCACAGAATCATAGATTCTTGTTGATAGGGCACAATGCATGAGTGAGACAAGGAAGATTTATGGGCTTTTAGGATCAGTATTTCAACCAACTATTTATCCACTGACTTGGCATATTTACTAAATGCTTCCTGTATGCCGGATGCTTCTTTACATCATCTTATTTAATGCTCACAGTATCCCTGTGAAGTCAATATGGTTTCTCCTATTCATCTTTGGAAAACAAATGAAAATGAAGTACTAGAGATGCACTTTGGATGAATGAAGTATAAAACATGGCTCTTGTCTTAGAGCTGACAGTTTAGTGGGGATCCACTTAAAAAAAACAGGTGGTTTCACACTATGATGGGCAAACACAGTGGGAACAGCTGTTACGGATTTCCATCAGAAGAAGAAGGTCTCCTAGAATACATGACAGAGGTCCTGGTCCACATCAGAAGTCCTGGAGGCTCAACAGTGGAGAATGCACTGGAATAAATAGTGCCAAGGCTGGGGAAGTAGTTTGGGCAGAGTTTGATACAGGGTCTTGCAAGCCTTGTTAAAAAGTTGGGACTTGATGCTAAGAGTAAAGAAAGTCACCGCCGGGTTGTCGGTAGCCAAATATCCAATCAGATGGTTGTTTGAAATGGCAGTAAATCTGACAACACAGAATTAGTAAAAAAAAAAATATATATATATTTTTATATAGTTATATATACTATTTATATAGTATATATTTATTTATATAAATATTTTATATATTTTATATATATTTCATATATTTATATATTTATATACTATTTTATATAGTTTTATATATATATACTATATATGTACACACACTATTTTATATAGTTATATATATAAACTCGAAATAGATTGATTTGGAGGCTGTTGCCTTCTCTCCAAGCCTGAAGTGACAACTGTTTAGACTCAGGCTGTGGCGGGGAGGTTGGAAAGAAGTAGACAGATTAGAGCAATATTTAGAAGGTGTCATCAACAAGACTTGAGGACTGATTGAATGCAGGGGTATGAGGGATGGAGGAGTTCCGGATTTGGTGCTGGTAAAAATCCACCTCCAGGAAAAGGAAGAATTATCAGCAGGAAGATGAGTTCCATTTGGGGTAAGAGAGCCAAAGGACTATAAGGGGAATTGGTGTCACAGAAGCCTTGGGAGAAAATTTTAGGGAGCCAGTGGTCTACATGTCACATGTTGCCAGAGGTCAAGTGAAATGAGAAGAGCAAGCTGTCTACATCCACTTTACAAACGTAATCAAACCTTTTGTCCTGAGAATCAGATTTGTTTAGTAGCTTAAACTCATGCAGTTTGTAAATTTTAGAGTGAAATTAGAGCCCAGAATTTGTGACTCTAAAGTTCACACTTTGTGCACTTATTTTTTTAATACACCATTTTTCTGAGTAGTTTTGGGTTTACAGAAAAATTGGGCAAAATATATAGAGAATTTCCAGCATTCCTTCGCCCCAGTTCCCACTGTTATTAGCGTCTGGCATTAGTGTAGTACATTTGTGACAATTGATTAGTAAATATTGATACATTATTATTAATTAAAGTCCATAGTTTACATTAGGGTTCACTCTTTGCTTTATACATTCTATGGGTTTTGACCAATGTATAATGATATTATTACAATATCCTACAGAATACTTTCACTGTTCTAAAAATCCCCTATATTCCACTTTTCCATCACTTCTACACCCTCCCCCACTGACAAGCCCCTTAGCAACCACTGATGTGTTTACACTTTCTATAGTATTCAGCTTTTTTTAAAAGAAGATTTTATTTATTTGAAAGAGAGAGAGAGTGAGTCTGTGCTGGAGGAGGGGCAGAGGGAAAGGGAAAGAGAGTCTTAAGCAGGACCTCGTGCTCACACAGGACTCCATCTAATGACCCTGAGATCATGACCTGAGTTGAAACTGAGTCAGACGCTTAACAGACTGCACCCCCCAGGCACCCGGTATGCAGCCTTTTAAGTCAGGCCTCTTTCATTTAGCAGTATGCATCTGAGTTTCCTTCATGTCTTTTCATGGCTGGACACCTCATTTCTCTTTATTGCTGAATAATATTCTATTGTCTGGATATACCTCTTTGTTTTATCCATTGCTGTAAACCTTCAAGTGCAGGTTTTGGGTGGATAAATCATTTGGGTAAATACCAAGGAGCACGACTGCTGGATTATATGGTATGGTTATGTTTCGTTTTATAAGAAACTGGAGACTCTTCCAAAGTTGCTGAATGATTTTGCATTCCTACCAGCAATGAATGAGACTTTTTACTGTTCCACATCCTCGCTAGTATTTGGTGTTGTCAGTGTTTGGGATTTTAGTCATTCCAATAGTTGTGTGGTGGTATTTCATTGTTGTTTTAGGTTATAATTCTCTAATGATACATGATGTTAAGCATATTTTCATGTACTTATCTGTCACCTGTGTATTTTCTTTGGTGCGGTCTGTTCAGATCTTTTGCTCATTTTCAAATTGAGGTTTTTTTTTCTTATTATCACTTCTTTTATCAGTAACTTTTATCGGTAACTAGATTTTATTTATATATTTATTTGAGAGAGATCAGGGGAGGGGCAGAGGGAGAGGCAGAGAGAGAATCTCAAGCAGACACAGAACTGAGTGTGGAGCCCGATCCCGGCCTTGATCCCACAACACCTGAGCTGAAATCAGGAGTCAGATGCTTAACTGACTTAGCCATCCAGGTGCCCTCTCTCCTAAATTGCTTATAGCTGAGTTTTAGTTTTGTTTTTCAAATATGCTTTACGTTTTAATATGTTCAGTTAATTAACATTTAGTGCCATCATTTATATGGTTGGATGTAGGTCTAACTAAATTGTTTTCTGTTTCTCCCTACCAATTCATGTTCCTCTGTTTTCTCTTTTCTCCTTTTTTTTATTATTATGCCTATTGGCTTTTTAGAAATTATCTTTTGAAATTTTTTTAGTGACTACTGTAGGGACTACACTACACAGGTTTAAGTCTTAATAGTCTGCTTCATGTTAATATTCACAATTTACTTATTTTTTAATATTGAACAATTTATTAAAGTTATAAACTTTGCACTTATTCTTCTGTTATTTTTATAAACTTCAAATTCCACAAGACAATACTATAAATTTTTCTTTGTAAAGATATACATGTTTTAAAGAAAAAAATTATCTTTGTTCACTCAGATATTACCCATTTTTGATACTCTTCTTTGATAACCGAAGTTCTGACTTTCCCTCTGGTATCATTTCCTTTCAGCATAAAGAAGTTTCTTATAATTTTCTTGTAGTATAATTCTGATGACAACACATTTTCTTAGATTTCATTAATTGAAAAAGTCCTTTATTTCATCTCTTTGAAGGATTTTTCTCTATAAAATTATGGCTTAAATTTTTTTCCCCTCTTCATTCTGGACTATAAGATATTGTTTCCCTGTCCTCTGGTTTCCATGGTTTCTGATGAGAGTCCTTGGTCATACAACTATTTTTCTTTGGATGGTTTCAAAATATTATCTTTACCTTTGGTTTTCAATAATTAGAGTACAGAGTGCTTAGGTGTGGTAGTTTTTTTGTTTATGTGGTTTGGGATTTTCTGAGCTCCTTGAACTTGAAAAATTATGCCTTTAACAAAATTGGGAAGTTTCCAGCCACTAGTTCTTCAAATCATTTTCTGTTCTATTTTCTCCTTTGTGTTCTTCCTGGAAATCCAATTATATTATATAAGACATTTTTACATTGTTGCACAAGTCCCTGAACTCTGTTCCTTTTCCATCCCTCTTCTCTGTTTTTTAAATTTGATAAATTCTGTTGAGCTATGATAAGTTCACTGACTCTCCTATGTCATCTCCATTATACTTCACAGCCCATCTGGTGAATATGTTTCAGATATTTGAGCTTTTTGTTTAATTTAAAAAATATTTTCCATTCCTTTACTGAATTTTTTTCCTATTTATTGTGGGCATATTTCCTTTACCTCAGTGATGATATTTTTATTACCTGCTTTAAGCCCTAGTCTGATTTCAGTCATCTAGATCATGTAAAGGCTAATGTTTATTGAACTTAGTTTTGTTTGTTGCCCATGAAATTAACAAATAGGTCACATTTTTCTGGCACTTCATATATTGAATAATTTTGCAATGTATTCTGGATATTATATTATGTTGTGGAGCCTTGGTGTCTGTCTCCAATATTCCTCTGAAGAGTGTTGATATTCTTGTTTCAGCAAGCAGTTAATTTGGTTCACTTGAATGCAAACTCTATCATCCTTCTAGTGGGCAGTGATTCAAATCTCAGTTGAGATTGCTCTTATTCTGTCCCATGCATGTGTGGTTTAGAGGTTAGCCGATGTTGTATAAATTTATACACAGAATTTGTGACTTCTCTTCTCTGCCTCTCCCTTTTCTGGGATTTCCCACATCCAGAATAATGTTTAACCAAATACCTGGGCACCTAATGGCCCAGCCAAATTGACACATAAAATTAACTGTCACTCTGTATCAGGTTCATCATCACGTTTTGAATGTTTGCGTGGAAGACACACATTGTCTGCTTATCTACTTAAGGAATTCTGAGTGTACTTCATCAACTTTCATGCAACTTAGAATTGCCAACCACTGACAATAGCTTCTTTCTGCACTTCCATAAACAATCCCTCATATCTACTTGTATTTTTAATTATTCTTTTCTTTCCTTAACAACATTGTCAAATAGAACTTTCTGTGGTGATGCAGATGCTTATATCTGCACTGTTCCATACAGCTTTGAATTAGCCACAGTCGGCTTTGAACACTGGAAATGTGGCTAGTGTGATAGGGAAATGGAATTCTTAACTTTAGTTAATTTAAATTTAGACAGCCACGTGTGTCTAATGACTACTATATGGACAGTGTATCCTTGAACATGATTTTGTTTCCTTTTTCAAAATGTATTGGCTAACTGACATATTTCTCTGATAATTTGCTTTGATCTACTTAATTAAATAATAATTTATGGGGTCATACGATGTGTAATATTAAGCATGCTTTTTATTCCTTTTCTCAGTCTCAGAAACTTTTTTTAAAACTGTTTTGATTTTTTTTTTTAGTATCTGAAAGTTACTGATCTTTTCCAACACACACCCATAGAGTCAAAAATCCTTTTACTTTTACTATTATACAAAAAAAATTTAAAATGGTATATTCTCTACATGCATGGTCACTGTAGTCATTCCCCTTTTGCCAATCTTCCTAAACATGTTAAAATTATTATGAATTCATATTTTTTCCATGGAAACTGTTATTACAAACTATTAGTTGTGCTGTATTTCTGAAGCCTCTGCCCCTCAATTGTTTTCTAAGAAAATTACTTTTAAGCTTGTCAAGAAACTTTCCTCCTAATCGCTGCTAATTTTCTAAGTGCTGGGAATTAGCATTGATTGAATTAGGTATTGTTACTCTCCTTTATAGAAATAATAAGAATCTTTAAAAATAAGTCCTTACAATTCATTATTTTTTATGTTGAATTTTAAACTGTGGGTGTGACCATTTAACACACCAATTGAAGATTTTTACTTTATATGTTACAAATTTTTCAATTTGTTTCATGATCTTTTGATATTTATCATTTCAGGACCACCAAACAATTTTGAGAGCATGGGCTGTAAAAGATTTTGCTCCAAATTGCCCTTTGTATGTCCAGATATTAAAGCCTGAAAATAAATTCCATATCAAATTTGCTGGTAAGTTCAGTCTCAAACTGAGATACTTCGAATTTCCTCAAACTGTGACACTAAGGGTTATGTCTCTGAAATTAGTGGCAACTTAATATATTCATGATTGCATAGAATAGAAGGATTTCTTTTTTCATCTACTTGTTATGAGAGAATATTCACTTTAAAAAGTGGCAAAGTAATGTTTAAGGAGTGAATTTTTACTTTTTTATATAATTTGGTGATTTAAGCAACTGAATTTACTGGATACCTTGGTAAGACTATAAATAGATTAGCACTTACAGTTTTATGCATAATATAAATACAGGTTTTGAATGCTGCAGCTATTAATTTACACTTACATTTACACATAGTGCTTTGTTATAGATTACTTAATACATATGTAAGCTTACATATGCATTAGAGTAATATTAAAATAATTCAAATGTATTAAAATAGATTTATTTGGAAATAATATAGATTTTGAAAACATTTCAAGAAAAACATACAAGTGAGTTTTTCATAGAGACACCACTTTTAAAGTAATTTCATATGAGATTATACTTTAAACTGGAAAATGAACAGTAAGATGATACTTTATTTTTTTCTTAAATGTTTCTGTAGGAACTAATTTTGATCCAAGCAGTAATTTATGTACATTAAAAAAAAATAACATCCTTGTTTTTTTTAACATTTCACCTTAATAATTTAAAGCTGCAAACATCATTAAAATGTAAATCATTTTAACTAAGTGGTAGCAAAATGTATTTTCTTCATCTGTGTTTAAATATCTTAAAATGGTTACCTATTTGTATATGATAATTAATTGAAAAATTATAAACACTAAGAAATTTCTACATAATATTAAGAAAACCATGAAATTATTGCAATTCAGTTTGCTGTTTTTTTATCTTTTACTCTTGCTTCTAATGGCATCAGTTTTCTCTAAAAATGTATAGCAAACTAATCAATGGCTCTTAACTGTGGCTGCACTTTAGTATCTGTTTGGAAGTTTGTTTTAAGTACTACTACTGATTTAAATGGTTTGTGATGATGGTGCTATGTTTTTTTTTTTTTTAAACCTGTTCCTTAAACTGAAAATTTAAAATAAGAGCACCTCCTTTGTAAATGGCTTTGTGAAATTTAATGGAAAATACATGTAAATTCTCCATCTGCTACCTGTTACATATGTAATTAGCATTCAGGAAATGCCAGTTGTTTATCTAAAAGACCTTTGCAACTAGCTGCCTTGTTTTTATTACTATTTAGTAAAAGGAATATTTTTGTAAAAATTTTTATCGTACCTGATAATGACTTATTATGATATAATTTTAAGGAAGGCAGTAATGACATAAGTCCTAAAGATGTGAATTTAAATTTGAGTACCACCACTTAAGATTTAGATAGCCAAATTAGTATTCTGAGCCCTATTTTTCTCTTCTGTTACTTTATATATCATATGTATAATGTCTCTATTTCATTGGTTAAGATTAGCAGTAAGGATTAAATAATATCTGAAACATATTAGGTGCTCAATAAATGGATATCATATGTGGATCCTAAAGCAATATGTAGTTTGGGAAAACAATTTATAATTTTGAATGTGTTATAACTAAAATTCAGAATAGGCTTTAGTTCTTTCCTCTTCTTAACAGGCCCTAGGTAGGTTTACAACAGATAGATCAAACTCACTGAAATAGTCCACCTTTACAAATAAAAAATTACAAAGACTATTTGCATTGATTCTCTTTGATATTCTTATCTCACCATTATTTTGATAAGCCCATTGAAATGAATGGGATAGTTAAAAGTTCTATCCTGATAGTTTATCACAATATTTCTTATTTATGGCACCTGGTGAAAGTCCTTTTAATGCTATCTGTATTCTTTTAGGCTGAGATTACATCTCAGAGGAACTCTTCTTTTATATTATAAAAAGATAAAAGCATCCTAGTTTCATTAAAATGTCATAAAACAGTTTGGGGTGATGTATGAGACTCTTAAACCCAGATAATAAATTTCACATCTCAGCATGAGGTTAAAGATTACAGACTTTACCTTTCAAAAGACAGTGTACCAAGCTGACAGTTTGTATGGTAGACTGTTAAAATAATGGTCTTCAATGAACCATGTTCCCTGTGTCTGTCCAGTGTTGATGGGATCTTGCGGCTTATTCCATGAAGAGGTGAAATGTAGTTCTCTACCACTTGAATACAGGCTGGTCTTGTGACTGTGACCAGAATGTAACAAAAGCTACATTGTATGACTTCAGAGACTAAGTCTTAAAAGTTTGTGCTTCTGCTGTCCCTTCACCGGAAAACTACCCAGAGAACTGCATGTAAAGCTTCCCAATTTAGCCTCCCTAAGGATTAAAAATCACATGGAAAGTGACGCTTATCCATCCCAGGCCCCCCACCTCTCTAGCTCCTGACTTAGCCACAGTCAACCCGAAAAGTCATGCTGACATACAGAATTTTGAGAAATTAAGTATTGGTTGCTTAAAGTTGTTGAATTTTGTAGTTATTTGTTATTTGGCAAAAGATAACTAATATCATTTGTAATAAAATAATAATTGCTTTAATCTTAAACCAATATTCATTTGATAATATTCATTATATTTTTGTCTTCTCATTCTCATGAGTGTTAAATAGCACAATTCCAATTATATAGGATATAAAATGAGATAATTTTATTTTTGTTTATTTAAATAGCCTCTTCAATACACCCTAAATTGTGAAACTACCACCATGACTATAATTTATGTATTTTTTTAAAGTAAATCCATTTTTTTAAAAGATGAAAAGAAGAAACTTTCAAAATTTAAGTTATAAATATACAAAATATTAAAAAGTAAAAACAATATAGCGACCTAGCAACTATTACTTTATGCACATCTACCAGTCATATCATATATGGATTCTTTCCTTCTGAACAAGTCACTATGTTCATTAAACTATTGAATTGTTACAATATCATTTGAATGAATTATTATATTATTAATTATATTTAAAATAATCTACACTTTGATGAGAATTATAAGAGAAAAGACTATATGGGAATGATTTCAGCAGCAGAAAAGATATGTTCTTACTCATTTCATCACGAGAGGAAAGTAAAAATAGTAAGTCTGCAGATAGAAGATATCTTTGGTAGAATAATAGCTATGATACAGAATTTCTGAATATAAACCACTACAAATTTTAATGTGATTCAATAACATAAAAATATACTTCATAGATAATTTGATTATTTTAATTACCACAAATTTCCTAAGAAGAAAATAAACTCAAATGGCTCATAGAAAAATTTGCTTTCAGCAATTTTCCTTTTTATGATAAATTAAAGTCGAAGTAAAGAGATCGATACTGCAAATTCTGGAATGAGACCATCCTCAGTCAAATTTCCATTCTACTATATAGTAACTACGTGACCTCAGGCTTCTTAATTTCTCTCAGCTTGAGTTCTTTGAAATATAAAGTGTGGATAATAAGAGAAACTATCTCATAGGTTTATTATAATTTAAAAAATACTCAAAAGAACATCAGTCACTAGTAATTGGTACCTATCAAATTGATGATTATCATGAATCTTGAGTACCTATTTTTCATCCTCCTCACAATTCTATATTATCTTTATTCCCAGGAAAAGTGACTGGGGATTGCTCATGATGTTTTACGGCTTATTATAGACATTCAAAAAGCACATAGTTCTCAGCTGGCACATATTTTCCAAAGAGTAGAAAAAGATCTCTTCCCAACTCATTTTATGAGGCTGATCTAGCCATGATACAAAACTTATTGAGGATAGCATGAGAAATGACTAGAGACCAATTTAATTGTTAACATAGTTGAAAAATTATATAAAATATATTAGCAAAACTATCAAAGTAATGTATTTAAAAAATAATATATCATCACCAAGTTGAAATTATTCCAGAAATAGATCATCATGTCAAAGGAGAAAATAGTATTTCAATGGATACAAAAGAAACTTTTGAGAGAGAATTCAGTATCCATTTACAATTTGAAAAAAAGAAAAAGAAAGAAAGAAAAAGTGTTAGAAATCTACGAGGAAAACATTCCTTAGCCTAAGGAAAATTATCTACACAATAACCTAGAAGAAAAAATAATGACCACATATTGAAAGTCTGCCTTTAAGATTAGGTACAAACAGGGATGCTTACCAAACCACTTTTACTCAGCATTTTCCTGGAAATCCTAAGGAGTGCAGTAAGACTACAAAAATAAATAAAAGGAGTAAGCACTGGAAAGCAAGATATAAAATTGCCATATTATTTAAATACGATTTTCTACAGTATTCCTTACATACTTTTTCCTTAGGGGACCTCATTCATTTCTATGATTTCCAAAATTACATCTCTCCCTCAGTATTCACTATGAGCTTCAGTGTTGTATCTTTGTGTAGTCAATATCTCCTATTAGGTTTCTAACAGCTGTCTCAAAATTAAGATGTCTAGAAATATTTACTGATTTTCCCTGACTTAAAATCTGTTTCTTTCCCATTCTTCTCAGCACCATCTACTTAGAACTCAAGCCAAAATCCATGAATCATTCTTCAATCATTTGCATTCAATCCATCAAGTCCTATAGGTTGGTTAGACTCCCTGAGAATCCCAGGCTTACCCACTGACACAACCCTAGTTCATGCCATGATCATGGCTGTGTCAAAACACTCCCCTTTCCTGCTTTCCTAGGTATCCATGAGTTCTGCCTATAGTCTTACTTCTAGTCTTCATGTTCCCCAGCACATTTGTGGTAGTGATTACCATTTGTGTGGTATAATAGGTTGCTACATCTTCGTGCCTCCAGTGTCAGCCTGAACTCACTAGTTTCCTCTTTCCAGTATATCAATGCCAGCATTCTTTTACCACATCATTAATTTTAAAAGATTCTTTCTGGTGGGTTATTTTTTTGTCAACCTCTGTAGAACAAAAGTCAAATGGTACTATAGCTTTGGTTGTGTTAAATCTCTTTTCCAGTGAGAAATATTTTTTATCAATACACTTCTTTTTTAAGAAGTGGCAGTTGGTACTGAAACATAGGAAGAAGTAATGGCAGGGTTCCATAGCTATGACTAATATAAAAATGTGGTTTTGTAACATCTTATATTCTCTGGCAGCCGCTTGTGGGACTAGCAACTCTAGTCAAGTCTCTCCAAGGTCATATATCTGATCAGAAATCACCTAGGATAAAGGTTTCTACATGTTGAGCCCTTCACAAATATTCTCCTCATAGTGGAAAAACCAGGATGAAAAAAGCAAAACATTATAATATTTCAGCTTTCAGACATGTTTCTATAGACCAAATTTTAATCAGAATAAAACCAAACCCTTATCTCTTTCTTCACTCTATATTCCAAAAATCATTAAAAAAGAAACAAACCCAAAATAAAAGGAACATAAGGAAAAAAATGTACTTTATTAGGAAAAGAACTCTTTTTTTGAAAAGCCTTGAATAAACTTAAAGAATAAACTGAGCTCTCCAATTAGTTGAATCTAAAAGAAGTTTGCTATTTGTCTCCTCGTCAGATGAAAATACTCAGAAAATCAGTGGGAGATGAATCCCTGTTGTATGAATAAATCAATTGCTAAATTTCGGTTGCCACTCTATCTTTACCTCCCAGATAAAAGGTTATATCATGTACGAGTGAATATTCAGTTACCTTTCATTTGTCAACTGATTTTCTTTCAACATACTGGGTCCTTGAAAATTTTCTACCTCATTTTAACAGATTTAAGAAGACATAAAAATCATATTGGTAAATTTTCACCCACAGGTGGCAGAGAAGAATGTTAAAAATCATTTTATAAATAAATTTGTATGAGTAGAAAATGTAAAAGTCAGAATAAAGAATGTAAAAATCGATTTATAAATTGTGAATTTTCTATGAATTTTATTTTCCATGCTTTGGCTATGATATTTCATAAGTAACAGAATTTGAATTAAAGTTCATGAATGAAAGGAAGAATCATACCTCAATAGTAAAGTGTTGACTGAATGAAATTCTCTCTACTTCACAACTAAAACATGCCTAGAAGAATGATTCATTATACTAGAACAGTAGGAGTTCTGGGAATTTAAAAAAAAATTTTAAAGATTTCAATTGCAATACAAGTTAAAAGTATAGACGAAAGTATTTTTAACAATATCATTGACAATGTTATATAAACATATTTCTTATAGTAGGTAGTCGTGACTACCACTATAAAAACAATATTGTTTAAAATAAACACACGTGCATGTGTGCATATGCATGTACACACACAAATCTTGGAGAAATGATTTGACTAAGAAATGAAGGTCTTGTCTCAGTTTACTCACTATTAATTTTTTTGCTGAAACACAAGACATCCCAATGCTTCACTTTTTTCTACCCAGAAAAGAGAGTGGAAAATATTTCCAAGTAATATAAATATTGGAAATTATGTTAGCTGTTTCTAAATAACATATGTATGTGCAATACTCGACTTTCACCAAATGGTAAGTGTGAGTTTTTCATGCTGAATAATTTCTTCCTTTCCCATATAACACCCACATAGATATCAGTTTAAATTTCATTCTTACAACCTACTTAAGAACATAATGCTTTGAATTCCTACATTTTCAAAAGATGAAAACCCCAACTTTTAAAATTCTCTATTTTTAGATGAAAATATTCTCTTTGATGTTTGTGTTATTGCAGAGATCATCAGAAGCTACTTAACCTAAGGCCATGTTGAAGACCAGCACAATTTAGAGTCTTTCAATTTTTTCTTTCTTCACTATTTTTACTTTACAAAAAATCAAACACCCAGCTTAAAAATTATGCAATGAAAACTTGTATTCCCTCCATTTACATTCAACAGTTAACAGTTTCCCACATTTTCACCCCTAAGAGGGTGAAATATTTTCATGGGTCTGGTTTGTATTTAAATGTTGGCAATTGTCCCCAAAATGTCTTTTATAATTGTATTTTTATAATTCAGTACTAAAATCAATATTTTGTGGGCACTTGGGTTGCTCAGTCCGTTAAGTGTCTGCCTTCTGCTCAGGTCCTGATCTCAGGGTCCCGGGATGGATCCCCCAGTGAGGCTCCCTGCTCAGTGGGGAGTCTGCTTTTCCCATTCCCTCTGCCCCTCCCCTTGCTCTGCTCTTTGACCTCACTCTCAGATAAATAAATAAGTCTTTAAAAAATTAAAAATTAAAAAAATCAATATTTCATTTTTAATTGCATTTACTTTTTCATTTTTTTATCGAAATAATTTAGATAGAAGATTAGTATAGACAGGACTGAGCATTCCTGTATACCCTTCACATCACACAGCTTCCCAGGATGTTGATTTCTTATATAACTATATCAGTTTAATTAAAACTAAAAAATTAACATTGGTGTGAATTATTTTTAAGTGAAATATTTTCTTGTCTTTCATTCCTCCTAACAAAAAAAACAGTATCTTATTTGCTTTACTTTTTTTTTGTAGCTTTTAAAATTTTAATATGTGGGTCTATTAAATAGCCAAACCAACTTTCTTGTTTGTTTTCTTCGACACTTGATTAAATCACCATTGAACATTAGATATTTAAAGCCATTTTCTTGTGGACCACTTAAAATTGAATTAACTCAAAGCATCTTTATGTTTTTCTCCATTAATTTTCTTATAGTCTTGTATTTCTCCAAGACTCAATTTCATGGTTCTGAAAGCCAGAGTAGCATATTTCTTCTTCTGTCTTTGGAAAGTGCCAGGCATATTCTATCATACCCTAGATCTATGGTTTTCAGTCTCTAAGGTAGTTTCTTGATAACAATGATTTATAAAGAACAGGTTTATCTTCTTTCACTCTCATTTACTTATTCAAAACATTTTTATTGAGTCCTACTGTGAACAATTTGTTAGTCTAGGTACTAGTGGTGTAATGATAAATCAGATGGACTAGCTGTTTGTTCCAATGGCAGATTTTCTCATTTTCTTTACATCACCCTTTTTTTAACCAGTGAGCCAGTGTACTTTTATGTTCTGCCCAAGAATACCACTCTAATAGAGCCTGTTCTTTCCAGGTGGAGCTTCAGCTGTGACTTTATGATTCTCCTCCCCTGCCCTTGCTACCCTCCATATATATAAAAACTCATGATTCCAGTTATGTGCTAGTTTCATCAGATTTTGATTGATGAATTTAGTCATTCTGATAGACCTATTTAGGTAAAGTTTTCATGATTTAATGTAATATATTTGTCCCTGGAGTAATTCTGTATTGAAAAGTCTCTTAAAATATGATTTTTAATCCTAGAAGAATGAGATCCTAATATGAGGATATTATAATATCCTAATTCTGTAATATTATCATGGGATGTTTGTCTAATGTTGCCTCAAAACAGACTGCATGAGAACATACTGTGCACACACAAATATGTGAGAGAGACTGTGAATTAGGCTTTACTAATGAATTGGAATGTGGCTGGAGAAGTAGTGAGTGACAGATGACAGTTACAGGTAAAGGGATAACATTTTAACTAGATAATAAAGTAACTCCAGGGGATTCGTGGAGTACAGTGGAGGGGACACCAAGAGCTTCACAGGAGTAATTATTTAGCAAGCTATTAGGATGTTCGGGTGAGAGAGACTCAGGGATTGAACCAGAGTGGTGATGATGGATGTGGAGAGTGAGAACAGACTCATGAATCATTTCAGATATATTCTGTGGACCTAATAATCAGTTGACTGTGGAAACCAAAGAAAGTGAGAAATCATTTTATTTTATTTTTGCCACCTTAATCTCTTTTTTGTATATCCTCCCATTTAACATAATTTGTATTATAGCAGTTTACTAATTGATTTGTAGTTGCTTAGATGTTCATTTAATTCTAGAATAGAAAGTTCTTTTTTTTTCCCCAAAGGTTTTGTTTTTGAGTAATCTCTACACCCAACATGGGGCTTGAACTTATAGCCTCAAGATCAAGAGTCACATGCTCCACTGACTGAGCCAGCCAGGTGCCCCTAGGATATGAGTTTCTTAAATGCTTTATATCTTCGGTGACAAGCACAGTGCTCGACTCATAGTATTTTATTACTACAAGTATACAGGCTATAGTATAAAATTTAAAAACTTAAAAAATCCAGTAACAATGTTCAAAAGTAGTACTATAACTCAGTAAAATAAAAATATACAACAATATGTGAAATAGTGAAAAGGGAAAAAAAATCTAGTTTTTCCACCTGTGTAGGGAAAACCCAGTTCTATCCTACTGTGTTTCTCCCTTGTCTGTCTCCTTCACTAGTCACATAGTCACTAATATCTGTTTACAGTTACATGAAGGTTTCATGAGGAAATAATATGAGCTACACACATTTAAGTAAAAGGGCATTTATTGCAGTTTTATTTATTATAAGAATAAATGTAGAAAGAAGGAAAATGTCTAGCCGTATGAGAATAGATATATGAGATACATAGATGTGGTGTGTGTATGTATTATCCAACCAAAGTCCTTATTAGAAATTATATTAAAATGAAGGTCAATACAAATGAAATAAGTAAGATATGGAATTCCTTAAAGTAGGGTACCAATTTTATTAATGTAATACATGTATAATTAATTATATTTCATTTTTATATAGAAGCATAATACTAGCTAGAAGGTGATTTTGCTGATAATGGTTGTTTTTACATGTATTTATAGATTTTACATTTTTACATTTTTTTCCCCTCAAGGTTCAGATTATCAAGTGTAATTAATGCCATGAAAACATTTGGGAATGGTGATATCTACGCAGGGAACGTGTTATTCACTTAATTATGACTAGGGGTTATGTTTATATAGACTATAATAATTTGCTTATGTGAACTGAAATATCATTAGATTGGTAAAAGATAATTTATATGAGTTATGAAATTGTACAGTTAACATATTGTTATATTTTATAACCCATGACAAATGCCATTTAATATCTTAATATAACAATAACTTTCATTGGTGCCAAGTTCTCATTTAAGCTATTGGCTATTCTGTATTCCTATATTCATAGACTAAAACTAATGATCAGTCAGTAGCTACTTGAATGTTAACTTCCTTCTTGAATGTTAACTCAGCTTCCAATGAAGAATGAAAAATAAGGCAAACTTAAAAAGTGATAGTTATTTTTAAAAATCACCAAGGTGAATGCAATGAGCTGAGCTAAGTTATTTCCAACAAATTTTGGAAGAGTATGTGTTTGAAAATAAGGAAAAGAAATCTGTAATATGTTGAAATTGTAAATGAGTAATTTTGATGCATTCAGTTCCTCCTTGGATTGTGTGTGTTCAACATTCCTTGTTTTTCAGCTTACTATGACTCAGTTTTGTCCAGGACTAAAATAAATAAATAAATACCCAATATCATAGAAGAGGTTTTCTTGAACTTGTGTGATAAGCTTTATATGATTACCTAGTGTAATTTCTAGGTTAAATAGTATGTGTACTTTTCTGATTTTAATACACAAAGCCAATTTGCTCTTCAGAAATGTATAATTTACTTTTGCAAAAGTGGGCACTATTCCTTTAACTCTTGCCCCTTGGGCAAATGAAAAATACTATTAGGAACTTATTATTATTATTATAGTCATACTAATAGTGGCAGTCAACATTTACATAGTCCTTATTTTGTGCAAGGACTACTTTTTTTTTTTTTTAGAGAGGGAGAGAAAGAATCTTAAGCAGGCTCCAGGCCCAGTATCACGACCCTGAGATCATGACCTGAGCCAAAATCAAGAGTTGGAGGTTTAACTGACTGAGCCACTCAGGTGCCTTGGACTACTGTTCTAAAGCACTTTTTGTAGATTAACTCAATTTTTTTGTTACAACCTTATAAAGTAATCTATTAGCTATCTACTGCTGTGTAACAACTCTAAAGCTTTGTGGTATAAACAACAAACATTTATTATCTCACAGTTTCTGTGGGTCAGGAATTTGAGAGGGTAATAATCAGGATATTTATGATGTTGCGGTGAAGACGTCAGTTGGGACTACAGTTACCTGAGGGCTTGACTTGGGTTGGAAGATCTGCTTCCGTTGTGGTTCACTCTTTACTCACGTGGTTGGCAAGGTAATGCTGACTGTTCCAGAGGCCTCAGTTCTTTACCTCTTGGACTTTTCCTTAGGGCTACTTGAGTGTCCTTATGATGTGTCAGCTGGCTTCCCCCAGAAAACATTGACCTAAAAGAAAGCAAGGCAGAAACCACAATGTCTTTTGTGACATAGCCCTGGCTGTCCTCTGTAATTTCCACAATATCCTACTGGTTACACAGATCAGCCCTATTCTGTGAATACCAGGATATGAGAACCATTAGTTCTTCAGGAGGCTTGCTACCATAGAGAGATTTTATTAGTATGGTTGACTCTTGACCATGCATTTGAACTGCAGGAGTCCACTTATATGTGCATTTTTCCCCAATAAATATAGTACAGTACTGTAATTGTATTTTCCTTATCATTTTCTTATAACATTTTCTTTTCTCTAGCTTACTTTGTTGTAAGAACACAGTATAATACAGATAATATACAATATATGTGTTAATCCACTGTTTATGCTATTGGCAAGGCTTCCAGTTATTGGTAGTTAAGTTTTAGGGCAGTCTAATGTTCTTTGTGGATTCGCCATCTGTGCATACGGTTGGCTCCCCTAACCCCTGTGTTGTTCAAGGGTCAACAATATTCTCATTTTGCAGATGAGGAAATGGAGACACAAAGATACTAAGTGAAATGTTGATGATGCCATACTAAGTGGTGGAACCAGACCTTTAATCCGTGTTCTCTGTCTCTAAAATGTGTGCTGTTAAAAGATACGTGCTATTGTCGCTAATAGTTCATTTTAATTTTCAGTTTTGGATTACTAACAGAGTTGCACATTTTCATGTATCTATTGCCCATTTAACTTGTGGGTTAATTCATATATAAAATACATCCCTGTACTCTTATTTTCTACAGAGATGACTATTTTTCTCTTAGTGAATTAGAGGTTTTTCATATTCTAAAATTATGAACATTTTGACATTTTAAAAATTGCATTTTTTCTTCAGTTTGCAAGTTGTCTTTGGATTGCATTTATGGTGCTTTTAACTAACAAAAGTTTTATCTCTTTTTCTTGTACTTTTATGCTTTTTGCCTCTAGATTGTCCATGGATTCATCTTTTAATGCTTCAAATGAGTTTACTTTTCCGAAAGTTACTTTCTTTAAGACAGAATTTGTAAGGGAATTACCCCTTAAGGTCAAAAAGCATGTGTGAGTAGCGAATGACTGAAATGCCCAACTTACTTTATTTCTTGGAATCTGTTGATATGAATATTATGTTGAAGAATTGTGGGGGCTGTTTGGTGGAAAGTTGGTGATATTAAGGAAGAACATCCAAGTAGGCAAGGACTTAGTTAGACATAACATTCGGCTCAATTACCCATTAAATCAAACTCCCTTTGCATTGAGGAATTCCTTTTCAGTTACATATGTCTCCTGGTAAAACTGAAATTTCAGTCTTCTTTTGTACTTTACTTTTACTTCGTTCAGATTGTTAGACGAGCATCTAGTTGACAATAGCATCTATCTATCATCTATCGTCTATCTATCATCTATTATCTGTCTATCATCTATTATCTATCATCTGTCTATCATCTATATCTATCTATCATCTATCATCTATCTATCTATCTATCTATCTATCTATCTATCTATCTATCTATCATCATCTATCATCATCATCATCATCATCTATCATCATCTATCTATCATCTATCATGTGTCATTGTTAGAACATTTTGGAAGGAAAGGGAAAGATTTGGTTATTATGGGAGACTGTCAACAGGCAAGCAGTTGCTAATAAGTTTATACTAAATGTGTAATGTAAGTGATGAGGTGAGAGTTTCCTTTGCAAGTTTGTCCAGAATAATGACACTACCAAAAAACAGCTGTCACAGATTACACATGACAACTATAAATATGGCTATGGGCTATCATTCGTCTGGGAGGATCAGGTAAATTGTAGCATCTCCCCTGGTTGGTAAGGGAAATGTGTGCACTCATATAAGCTCATATTTCCACTTACTCTTTATTTTTATGAAACAAAAATATTTACTTGGTATGAGACTCTATAGTTTACTGTATGCTGCCCTGTGTTATTTCAATCTGAAGTTTATATTTCTATAAGACAGATGTAAATAATTATATGTATTTGTCTAATATAATACTAAGTACAGTTGCCTAAAGACCACATGCTTAAAGACATGGGATTCAGACTCATATCTTGTGACTCCAAATCTAATGATCATTTAAATCAAGCACAGGACAACATTTGCAACATTTTCCTATTTATCAGGCATATTTATAAGTGCTAAGATATTGTATTTTAAACTTCATAGAATGCTTGATTCAGAAGATCCATTTTCCAGTTTAATTGACAAAAATTCCCTGAGATTTAGAGTGAAAGAAATATGTAATGGAGTATATACCTGGACCTTGACATCATCCTAAATACTTCCAGTCTTATTTATACTCTTCAAACCTCACGATATCCAAACTCAATCTTCCTTGTTTCTATTTTTCTTGTTCAACCCTCCATTATCACCTAAACATGCTCCTTCTGCCTCATGAAGACTTTTAATGCAGTACTATTCAAAATGTTGTTCAAAGACCAGTTTCAGTCTACAGACTTTTGCTAGGCTACAAGATAAGTATAGCAATTGAGAGTAAGCATTTAGCAACTTTGATAGCAATTTAACATCACCGTGACATCCAAGTGCATAATCAGTGTGTTGTCTCTTTAGAAAGTGAGTAGACTCATATCAGAATCATAGGTGAGTCATGCATGGTGTAAATTCTATACCAGTCATGCGCAATAGAACAACGTATGTGTCTGCAGTGGGTTGGAAATTAAGAAAAAGGAAAAAAAATATTGATTCTTCATCACAAATAGCTGACGAGCATTGCTCTAAAGCATCATCAGTGTGGCTTCTCCCTGAGCCTTACCTTCCTTTCTTCTCCTGCCCTCTTTAAACAACCTGAATTCTATAGGCTGTAATTTCAATCAAATTCATATTACTATACTAATTTCCTTTGTTTTTAATTTTTTACGGCTCCATATTGGAAAGAAACATACACACAAACAAAATCCTACATAGATGGATCCTCTTTTCCTGCTCCTTGGCTGAACACTGCTGGAAAAAAAAATCACTTAGTGGGTCAGATTCATATCACCACAAACTCACTTGGGCAACTTAGAGGCCCTTAACAGTGTGGAATATTTTCTTATCAAAATACTCTCCGCTCTTGCCGTTACAATTTCAAACTTTATGTCATTTTTCCTAATTCTCTGAAGCCAATAAATGAAAATTTCCTCAAATTTTTGACTACCATATTTTCCAAATGTTGCTTCGTTTTCACTTACCACTTCCTGCTTTCCTTCTATTATAATATAATTTCCTTCTCGTCTCTATGCTGGATCCCAATGCCTCATGCTCTGTCAGCAACTTTGTAATATTTTCTCTCCTTAATCTTTAGACCTTTTTTTTGTTGTTAATTTCCAGAAAAATTTAAATATCCTTCTACCTCTCTGATTTTATTTTTAAGAAAATTACTTCTGTCCACTTTCTTCACCATTCAAATAATTTATTCTTAATTATCCTTAAAATCTTAGTTTAAACATCACCTCCTTGGAGATGTTTTTTTTATTTGCTCCAGGGCAGGAAAGATATCCTTTTGTATTTGCTTATAGCACCTGCATTTAATTTTTTTTTCTAACATTTATCACAGTATAACAGTATATTTGCTACTAATGAATCTAGGGATCTTTCCAAATACCTTTGAATCAGTGACTCAAATCATTTTAGTCTAGCTGCAATTTTTGTGTGTGTGATTGCAAAGTAACGAAATTGATTTCAAGGTCAAGTTTGACTTCATGCCTTCCAAACTACCTTATTAAATGATGGGTGTTTGGGGAACATAGTGGTTGTATTTTTTCAGTCAGCAGTTTAATTTAGTGGCTGTTTGAGTCATTTGTCCATCTGGTAGCAAGCAGTAATCCTTAAAGCGTGTTCAGGAGAGGGAAAACCACTAGAATATATCATTTATTTTAATGCGTTTGTTTAATCAATTTTAAGGTTGTATAATTTTTGTAGAGTTCTCTGTTGGTAGTTTGAATTTAAATTAATAATGGATTTAGGCAAGTTATTTTACCTCTGAACATCTGATTTGTTATCTGAAAATGGTTTAACACAATATACATCATAGAGCTTCTGTGAGGCTTAATAATATGTGTATATACACACATACATATGAATAATTTAGCTTAAAAGCTAAAACATTGTTTGGTATTATTATTACTATTAAGATGATTCAATAGTTGTATTCTTAGCTCTCATGATATCAATAACTATCATGAGCTAGTGAGGAAAGAATACTTTTGGTTAGAACCTAAAGAAATCAGAGTCCTGGGACAATAATTTTTCAAAAAATATTAAGTCTGCTGTTTTTCTGACATGTTTCAAAGAAAGAGAGGTTAATACAATTAAACTGTTTTGCTCTGGAATACAGGAAACTTGATTCTCCTTCTGAGCATTTAATTAATGTGATACATTAAAAAATTACAGCATTAAAATAATGCAAGGATTCAAGCAATTAGAAAATCAAGCAAGCTTTTTATACCTTGAATTATTGAGGTGCAATAAATCTGTTTTATAGGATATTGCCAATCTCAAATGGAGCTGAATTCTATATATTTAATAAGCATTCTTATATTTAGATCCTGTGAAACTAAATGACTTTTAAAGGTTTACATAAACCTATTCTTAGACATTTCATGGTTGAATGGCTCACTATCCTAGAATTGGCAAAAGTCTCTGTTGTGTGATCATGCATGTGTTGTGCATGCACATACACATGCAACACAGATACACATTCACCAGTTGATTATTTTATTGATTAAAGTGATACGGTCAAAATAAAGCTGAATTGTTAGAGATTATCCATTCTCCTATTAAGAAAAAAAAACAATATTCATAGCAATCGACCCACTCATGCTTATAAACAGTCTAATAAGCAAAGAATGTGTGAGAGATTTTATAACAGTTTGTTCAGTCTATGTAATAAACTTATCCCCATAAAATAAAAACAAATAACATTCAATTTTTAAAATTTATCCTGTTTTGTGTTTCTGTTTAAAAGCTCTTTTCCAAAGGATAATTTGATTTCTGTAAATCACAACCCTGCATTGGTTTAGTGCACTTTCCACTGTTGTTACTGCTTTCCAAAGACCTGTTACCTAGCAACTGCACGGAAGAAGTTTCTAGTATTTGAAATCATATAAGAGCTCAGAAAATACTGAGGCAGACTTTAAAAAAAGATTCTGACTTGTTAAAATGTAATTAACAATTTTATTTTCCATAAAGTAAAAGGGACTTGAAAACAGATTTGATTCATATGTATCTATAAACTTGTATCTTTAATTATAATCGCTCATCTTAATAGCCTTTACATTAAAAATAATAAATGTAGGGCGCCTGGGTGGCTCAGATGGTTGAGCGTCTGCCTTCGGCTCGGGTCGTGATCCCAGGGTCCTGGGATCGAGTCCCACATCGGGCTCCCTGCTCCTTGGGAGCCTGCTTCTCCCTCTGCTTCTCTCTCTCTCTCCCTCTGTCTCTCATGAATAAATAAATAAAATCTTAAAAAAAAAAAAGTTAGCTGGAGAAAATAAAACTTTTAAAAATAAAAAAATAAAAAATAAAAAAAATAATAAATGTAACAATAAAAAAACAAGAATTCACATAATCCTACTATTTTAAAAGTCATAGTTTTTGAAAATTTGCCCACTCCTTGAGGTAGTTACTGTTAATAGTTTGATTCCTGCTCTTACATTTTTTTGTGCTTATTCAGACATGCATGTGAGCATATGAGCATACATGAAGAAATCAGCATTTCTATAAAACTAGGATTATGTTTTAATTCCAGAACAATAAATTTATGTTATATTGTTTTGCTACTTATATTTTTTAAATGTATTATTGGCATATCTCAAGATATGAGATGCATTATTTCAAGATAGTTTATTGAAGTCTTTGTTTTTAATAAGCATGATGTGAAGATATATACTTGTTTAGAATTCTGATCAGCATTTCATACTCATTGTCTACTTTTCTTCTCACAAAATCCTATGAGGGACATACTATTATTCACATTTAAAAAATAAGGCAAATTAGGCTCAGAGGGATCAATATTTGCCCATGGCACCACTCAGTGGTGACAACACTTGATCTCCAGTGCTCATGCTTTAACAGCAAGCCACAAACAAGAAGAATCTAAATCAAAACAAATACACAGAAACTTTAAAATGATAAGAAGAAGTTATGAGTTGCACATAATTTTGAAAGACGAAATGCTTTCTTCAACAAGGGAGGGAAATTAGAAACCATAAAGAAAAAAATGGACCGATTTTATCATTGCTAAGGAGTTATCTCTGTCTGCATAATCAAAACTGAGCTTTTCCCATTATTTAGTCTCACCAACAAGAGGGGAAGAGTTTAGGGAAAATGTTTTTGTCCACCAAAAAATAATACAGAAGCTGGACAGACCTAGTCAGGAGAACATTTCTAACTGAAGGGATGCTGGAAAATATAATTTCTACCTGGGAAGCCATGCACCCAGCTAAAATTTGTGGATGGGTGAGAGGAAATAAGAGTTTCTATTACTGAAAGGAAGAAGGAGAAAATGAAAAAGAGTGATAATAGTTTCAGCCACAGTTCAAATCCTTATCCACCTAAGTATTCATGTACAATATTTTCCATATATATTGAGAAACTCATCCATTATTATGAAAAATACTCCACAGAGCTGTATCAATTATTGCATCCAACTTAAAGTCCAGGATATCTGGGTAATGTAAAGTCAGTTCTAGGTGTGGCTTCTCATGGTCTGGCCACACACACACTAATAAATCAGTTAGCTACCTCTACCCCCATCGCATATGAATATAAAATAGTGAAACAAGATAATTGTGATAAAATATTGATGTTTGGAAAAAGGAAGAAGTGGAAACACACAGCAGTCATTGGTCCATAGCAATGATGAAATCCTGTCAGACATGAATGGCAGAGACCTCATAAATTCCTTATTAGACACTCATTCTGCTCTTAGAGAATAACTCCTTCATGTTTTCATGTCTATTCAGAGATATTCTTTGTTCACTATTCTCTGTGGCCACAGAGGAAGTTCAAATTGGAGCAGATTTCTTTCATGCCTTTCCATGTGTCAGTAATTGTGCTCAAAGTTCTTCTCCAAGAACTTTCTTAAACCTGCCATATTTACTGGTTTTTGTTGCTCTGCTCATGTCTCCCTCTCGATTTTAATGGCAGCTACCTTGCCATCATCTAAAACAACTTTGAGTGGGAATGCAGCACTTTAATCTGATTCTTGCCACAGGCCTGGCTTTATTGGTTTGTGAGAAGTCTTAATGGAAAGCCTCTGATAAAGACTCTGAAAGAGTATCATCTCCTGCTATTTAGGGTACAGTTCACTTTTTCCAGATTCTTTCGTGGACAGTAGATTTAGCTTTCTAAATAATTATGCCCTGTAAATAATGCCCTGTTTAAGAGAGCTTTATTCCTTTCTCTCTCTGCTTGCGAAGTGATCAATTCTTACCTCAGGTCATCTCTCTTTATATACCGACTAATATCAGCAAGGTGCTGCCCACACACATTTGTATTCTTGTCCCTTCCAAACATTTTCCAGACATGTTTCCATAGATATGTTGTTTCTGCATACAGGGGAAAGGGGATAATAAGGAAAAATAGCGATTTCTGTTACAGATATAATTTTCCATTATGCATTTCAATATACTTAAATTTTCTATAACTTTGTCTTACATTTTTAATTAGAAAATTATCTGATAAAAATTGGCATTTTGTGACTCAGAAATGTCCCAAAAAAGAAGGACAAGTAGTTGAAAAAAAAATTGAGCTGAGAAGCACTTGGTCTCCTTGTCTACTCACTCTTTCCAACACTGTATAATAGTTAGTGATATTGATATCCATGAAATGATTCTCTCAATGCCCTAGACTTGTGTACCTGTAATTTCCCTATTTTGAATGTTCTTGTTCACCATCCTATCTCAGCACTCACTTCCAGAGTGGTCATGTCATTACTTGTTAATGTGACCCCTCCATAATCTTTGTTCCTGGTGACCCTGTTTCTGACCATTGTTTCTTATCATTCCAGTTCACATCTCTAGTACAGAACTCCAACTATCATTTGACTACATTGGGACTTACAATTCATTGATTCTACCAAACGTTTACCACTATTGACAACTGCAGATACTGTTTTCTCTTAACCTGTTTGAATTCCATAGCACACCATTATAATCCACTATTTTAATTCAACCTCTGTTCATTGACCTTCTGTTCATTAGTGAGACTTGTTTGTCAGAAGTCATTGGTGGTGAATTCTCTCTCTTCTTGACAGAAGATGGTGTTTACTTCCATGCATTTAAATGTGGTCTGAAGAAACAAAATAAACAAAATAAACAAACCTGCAGACTATTCCTACTGTAAATTCATGATCCTTGATTTCTTGGGGTCCAGGAGCTGCCAAACATCTTTCTATGTTTCACTATTCTGTTTCCTCTTCCACTCTCTTAAACAGCTATGCCGTATTTTCTCCTCTTATTTCCAACCTCTTCTTTAATCATTTCCACCAATTTCACAAAGAAAATAGAACCATAGGAAGAAAAACAAAATGTTCATGAACTTCCACCAACACATCTACCTACCAACCTGCATGTACAACCACATGTTTTACCTCCTCTTCTGTTATTATAAATGAGCAATTTTAGCAGCAGTGTGGCTAAGAAAAATCATGAAAAGGTGGTATGGCATGTTAGTAAGGTTACCCAAATTCTGCCAGTGTATGAATGACATTTTAATTTGAAATATATGGATTAATGGAAGGTCATTAATCTATTTGGCTAAACAAATAGCACTGTCCAGTTATTGGTGATAACGGAAATGTTCCATATTTACATTGTCTGATACTGTAGGCAGTTACCACAAATGTTATTGGGCACTTTACTGTTGTTAAAAGATAGCTAGTAAGATGGAGGAACTGAACTTTTATTTGTATTTTAATTTATTTAAATTTAAATGGCTATATGTGCAATGGCAACTCTAATTGGACAGCACAGTTTTGGAAGGGTAATAGACTGCTGAGGAGTTGGAAGACATGAAAAGCAATTAAGAAGCTCTTGCATTTGTCTAGGTAAGAGATAATCATAGTTTGAATAAAGATTCACAATCCCTTAGCTATAATTCTAAAATCCAGAATATTCTGGAAAAAAAAAGGAAAGGAAAGAAAGGAAAGGAGGAAGGAAGGGAGGGAGGAAGGAAGGAAGGAAGGAAGGAAGGAAGGAAGAAAAAAAAAGAAGAAAGGAAAGAAAGAAAGGAAAGAAAGAAAAGAAAGAAAGAAAGAAGAAAGAAAGAAAAAGAAAGAAAGAAAAAGAAAGAAAGAAAGAAAGAAAAGAAAGAAAGAAAGAAGGAAGGAAGGAAGGAAGGAAGGAAGGAAGGAAGGAAGGAAGGAAAGAAGAAAGAAAGGAAGGAAAGAAAGAAAAAGTATTTCTGCTGGTGGTGAAATCTGATCTGACCTGAAATTAATTTGGTAGCAATCCCCATACTGAATTTTACTTTTTGCCTTAGTATTCACATATTTAGCTGCAGAAATAATAGTATGTTAAAGCATAGGCTGCTCCCTAGATGTATTACATAGGGTCTGGTAGATGAAGCACATTACCTTTCTAAAATCTAAAAAAAGATAGTAATAATTCTAAAAGCTGATATCCGGCCCTTAAGAATTATGGATAAGGATTGAA
The DNA here is from genome assembly GCF_037043125.1 of Eumetopias jubatus. Taxonomy (NCBI): domain Eukaryota; kingdom Metazoa; phylum Chordata; class Mammalia; order Carnivora; family Otariidae; genus Eumetopias; species Eumetopias jubatus. The sequence goes on along the minus strand of NW_028274818.1, from coordinate 23,962,278 downwards.
AGCTTGTAGCAAGTAGGGACAGTAGAATGGAGGTGGGAAAGGTGGGAAAGACAGAGAAGATTTTAGTGGCATGATCAATAAACCTTGGCTGTCATATGACATTGAGAAATGAGGGGCAAAGTAGCAGTACTTAACTGACTCTACCACCCAGGTGCCTCTATGTGTTCACTCTGTAGTTATCCAACTCACCTACAAATTCAAACTTCTATTTATTAATGTAGCTAAAACTATTTTCTTTTTCTTATTATGTTGTGTTAGTCACCATACAGTACATCATTAGTTTTTTATGTAGTATTTATGATTCATTGTTTGCATATAACACCCACTTCCCCATGCAATATGTGCCCTCCTTAATACCCATCACTAGGCTAACCCATTCCCCCACCCCCCTCCCCTCTAAAGCCCTCATTTGTTTCTCGGAGTCCATAGTCTCTCATGGTTCACTTCCCCCTCCGATTTCCCCCCTTCATTTTTCCCTTCCTTCTCCTAATGTCCTCCATGCTATTCCTTATGTTCCACAAATAAGTGAATCCATATGATAATTAACTTTCTGTGCTTGACTTATTTCACGTAGCATAATCTCCTCCAGTTCCATCCATGTTGTTGCAAAAGTTGGGTATTCATCCTTTCCAATGGCTGAGTAATATTCCATTTTATATATGGACCACATCTTCTTTATCCATTCATCTATTGAAGGGTATCTTGGCTCTTTCCACAGTTTGGCTATTGTGGAAAATGCTGCTATGAACATTGGGGTACATACGGCCCTTCTTTTCACTACATCTGTGTCTTTGGGGTAAATACCCAGTAGTGCAATTGATGGGTCATAGGGTGGGTCTATTTTTAATTTTTTGAGGCATGTCCACACTGTTTTCCAAAGTGGCTGTACCAACTTGCATTCCCACCAACAGTATAAGAGGGTTTCCCTTTCTCCACAACGTCTCCAACATTTTGTTTCTTGCCTTGTCAATTTTTGCCATTCTAACTGGTGTAAGGTGGTATCTCAATGTGGTTTTGATTTGAATTTCCCTGATGGCTAATAATGATAATGAACATTTTTTCATGTGTCTCTTAGCCATTTGTATGTCTTCTTTGGAGAAGTGTCTGTTCATGTCTTCTCCCCGTTTTTTGACTTGATTATTTGTTTTTTGGGTGTTGAGTTTCAGAAATTCTTTTTAGATTTTTGGATATCAGCTCTTTGTCTGTAGTGTCATTTGCAAATATCTTCTCCCATTCTGTGGGTTGCCTCTTTGTTTTGTTGACTGTTTCCTTTGCTGTGCAGAAACTTTTTATCTTGATGAAGTCTCAAAAGTTCATTTTCACTTTTGTTTCCCTTGCCTTTGGAGAAGTGTCTTGAAAGAAATTGCTGTGGCTGATGTTGAAGAGGTTACGGCCTATGATCTCCTCTAGGATTTTGATGGATTCCTGTCTCACATTGAGGTCTTTCATCCATTTTGAGTTTATCTTTGTGTATGGGTGTTAAAGAATGGTCGAGTTTCTTTCTTCTGTATATAGCTGTCCAATTTTCCCAGCACCATTTATTGAAGAGACTGGATTTTTTCCATTGCATATTTTTTCCGGCTTTGTCAGAAATTATTTGACCATGGAATTGATGGTTCATATCTGGGCTCTCTATTCTGTTCCATTAGTCTATGTGTCTGTTTTTGTGCCAGTAGCATGCTGTCTTGGTGATCACTGCTTTGTAATATGCCCCCAGCTTTGTTTTTCTTTTTCCACATTTCCTCAGTGATTCGGGGTCTTTTCTGATTCCATACAAATTTTAGACTTGTTTGTTCCACCACTTTGAAAACTGTCATTGGAATTTTGATTGGGATGGTGTTGAAGGTATGGATTTCTCTGGGTAGCATAGACATTTTAACAATGTTTATTCCGATCCATGAGCATGGAAGATTTTTCCATCTTTTTGTGTCTTCTTCAATTTCTTTCATGAGTGTTCTGCAGTTCCTAGGGTGTAGATCCTTTACCTCTTTGGTTAAGTTTATTCCAAGGTATCTTATGGTTTTTGGTGTTATTGTAAATGGAATCGATTCTCTAATTTCTCTTTCTACAATCACATTGTTAGTGTATAAGAAAGCAACTGATTTCTGTGCATTGATTTTGTATCCTGCCACAGTACTGAATTGCTGTATGAGTTTTAGTAACTTGGGGGTGGAGTCTTTTGAGTTTTCCACATAAAGTATCATGTCATCTGCGAAGAGAGAGAGTTTGACTTCTTTGCCAATTTGAATACCTTTTATTTCTTTTTGTTGTCTGATCGCTGTTGCTAGGACTTCTAGTACTATGTTTAACAATAGTGGCGAGAGTGGGCATCCTCATCATGTTCCTGATCCTAAGGGAAAGACTCTCATCTTTTCCCAATTGAGGATAATATCACTGTGGGTTTTTCACAGATGGATTTTATGAACTTTATGAAAAGACTCTCATCTTTTCCCAATTGAGGATAATATCACTGTGGGTTTTTCATAGATGGATTTTATGAACTTGAGGAATGTTCCCTCTATCCCTATACTCTGAAGAGTTTTAATCAGGAAAGGATGCTGTATTTTGTCAAATGCTTTTTCTGCATCAATTGAGAGGACCATATGGTTCTTCTCTCTCCTCTTATTAATGTGTTCTATCACAGCGATTGATTTGTGAATGTTGAACCACCCTTGCATCCCAGGGTTAAATCCCACTTGGTCGTGGTGGATGATCTTTTTAATGTACTGTTGGATCCTATTAGCTAGGATTTTGTTGAGAATTTTGCCATTCATATTCATCAGGGATATTGGTCTGAAATTCTCCTTTTTGATGGGGTCTTTGCCTGCTTTGGGGATCAAGGTAATGCTGTCCTCAGAGAATGAGTCTGGAAGCTTTCCTTCTGTTTCTATTTTTTGAAACACCTTAAGGAGAATAGGTATTATTTCTTCTTTGAATGTTTGGTAGAATTCCCCAGGGAGTCCATCAGGCACTGGATTCTTGTGTTTTTTGGGGGGAGTTTTTGGTCACTGCTTCAATCTCGTTATTGGTTATTAGTCTATTCAGGTTGTCAATTTCTTCCTGTTTCAGTCTTGATAGTTTATAGGTTTCTGGGAAGGCATCCATTTCTTCCAGATTCCTTAATTTATTGGCATATAGTTGTTGATAATAATTTCTAATAATTGTTTCTATTTCCTTGGTGTTAGTCGTGATCTCTCCCCTTTCATTCGTAATTTTATTAATTTGGGTCCTTTCTCTTTTCTTTTGGAATATTATGGCCAGTTGTTTATCGATCTTATTGATTCTTTCAAAGAACCAGATTCTAGTTTCATTGATATGCTCTACTGTGTTTCTGGTTTCTAATTCATTGATCTCTGCTCTAATCTTAATTATTTCTCTTCTAATGCATGGCTTAGGTATCATTTGTTGCTTTTGCTTTAGTTCTTTAAGGTACATAGTTAGTTGGTGAATTCGGGATTTTTCTATTTTTTTTTTTTTTGAGTGAGGCTTGGATGGCTATGTATTTCCCCCTTAGGACAGCCTTTGCACTATCCCATAGGTTTTGGACCAATGTGTTTTTTTCTCATTGGTTTCCATGAATTGTTTTAAGTTCTTCTTTGATTTCCTGTTTGATCCAAACATTCTTGAGCAGAGTAGTCTTTAGCTTCCAAGTGTTTTAATTTCTTCTAAATTTTTTCTCGTGATTGAGTTCCAGTTTTAAAGCATTATGGTCTGAGAATATGCAAGGAATAATCTCAATCTTTTGGTATTGTTTGAGACCTGATTTGTGACCCAGTATGTGGTCTATTCTGGAGAAAGTTCCGTGTGCGCTTGTGAAGAATGAGTATTCTGTTGTTTTAGGGTGGAATGTTCTGTATATATCTATGAGGTCCATCTGGTCCAGTGTATGTTTCAAAGCTCTTGTTTCTTTGTTGATTTTCTGCTTAGATGATCTGTCTATTGCTGAGAGTGGAGTATTGAAGTCTCCTACAATTAATGTATTATTATCAATATGACTCTTTATTTTGGATAAAGTTAACAGTTGGCTTATGTAGATGGCTGCTCCCATGTTTGGGGCATAGCTACTTACAATTTTTTGATCTTCTTGTTGGATAGAGCCTTTAAGAATGGTATAGTGTCCTTCTGTGTCTCTAAGTACACTCTTTAGCTTAAAATCTAATTTGTCTGACATAAGAATTGCTACCCCAGCTTTCTTTTGAGGTCCGTTGGCATGGAGGATGGATCTCCATCCCTTCACTTTCAGTCTGGATGTATCTTTAGGTTCAAAATGAGTCTCTTGTAGACAGCATATAGGTGGGTCCTGTCTTTTTGTCCAATGTGCAACCCTGTGCCATTTTATGGGAGCTGTTCACGTTGAGAGTGATTATTGAAAGATATGATTTTTATTGTCATCATGTTGCCTGTGAAGTCCTTGTTTCTATAGATTGTCTCTGTAAATTTCTGTCCTATATCACTCTTGGGGTCTTTCTCTTTTTATAGAACCACCCTCAATATTTCTTGCAGGGCCAGCTTAGTGGTCACATATTCTTTCATTTTCTGCTGGTCCTGGGAGCTCTGTATCTCTCCATCCATTCTAAATGAAAGCCTTGCTGGATAAAGTATTCTTGGCTGCACGTTCTTCTCATTTAGTACCCTGAATATTCTTCCCAGAACTTGCTGGCTTGCCGGGTCTCTGTGGATAGGTCTGCTGTTATTCTGATGTTCCTTCCTCTGTATGTAAGGAATCTCTTCCCCCTAACTGCCCTTAAGATGGCTTCCTTGGTTCTAAGAAATGGTAGTTTTACTATCACATGCCAGGGCGTTGGTCTGGTCTCCTTGATCTTGGGAGGGAAATGCTTGTTTCACTCCCCAGATTAAGGAAGTTCTCAGCTACAATTTGCTCAAATATATCTTCTAGTCCTCTCTCTCTCTCCACTCCCTCAGGGATCCCAAAATTCTGACATTGGAACGTTTCATGGCATCACTTATTTCTCTAATTGTTTTCATGGATTTTAAGCTGTTTGCTTCAGGCCTCCTCCTGTTCCTTCTTTTCTATCAGTTTGTCTTTTAGATCACTAATTCGTTCTTCTGCCTCATTTACCCTAGCTCTTAGAGTGTCTAGATTGGATCTCATCAATAGCATTTTTAAGTTTGGCCTGATTAGCTCTCATTTCTGCCCTTAGAGAATCTATGTTGCCATTAATGGTTTTCTCCAGCCTACCTATTGTCTTCATAACTGTTACCCTGAAGTCTATTTCTGACATCTTATATCCCTATCCATTTGTTCTGTGGCATAGGTCACAGTCTCTGAGTCTTTCCTATTTTGGGGTTCCTCCTCTTAGTCATTCTGTTGAGGGGTGATTGAGGGAATGAGGGCCCAAATTATTGACCACCACCCAAGCCAGATGCACCTGTTTTATAGGGATGTTAGGGTTGTTCACCTCTTGTTCTTCCAGCCTGTCTTCTGGGGGAGGAGCAATGCCATGCTGTTACTCAGGCAACTCTGTTTGGGCAGAGTTGCCCTGGCCCCTGTGGGGGAGGATGGGCTCAGGGAAAACTGTTTTTTGGGGTCTTTTGTTCTGGCTGTTTTACCTGGCGGCTTTCCATGTCTCTTCTGAGAGTCAGAGCAGAAGTGATCATATCCAAACCTGTGCCTCAGAACAGAGAGATTGCAGTCTGTGCTTCAGTGAGTTCTCCAGGTCACACTGTCTCCATTTCTATCTGTGCTGCTAAAAACTGCAGCGTCCTGGGCTGTGCACCCTTCAGCAGCAACCCCAGTCCTCTCTTCCAGGTCCAGATATGTCTCTGCCCTTTGTGCTTCTAAAACCGCAAGCCACCCCCAGTTTGCAGGTACGTCTGTACAGCTCCAGGTTTCAGTGGGGAGGAGGGTCTCGCTACTGGTCTGCAAGTCTGTGCCTGTTCCCCAGCATGGGAGGCTGTTGCGCTCCTGTGTTATTTCACCTTCCCAGCTCAAACGCTTACGACAGCTTCCTCCCCCTTCCGTTTATCTTCTGATATCTGCCTGTGGAATCACAGCTCCCCACTTCATACCTTGAGATCAACCTCCAGAGATATTCTGTTTGTAGAGATCCAGATATATCTTCTTATATCTCAGGCTGATTTTGTGGGTGTTCAGAGTGGTCTGGTAGATATCCAGCTCAATTCAGAGGACCAGTTGAAATAGGGTCCCCTATTCCTCCACCATCTAAAACTATTTTCTGGGAGTATTTATTTTCTTGGTACTTTACACATTGTCTTTATTTCTAATACCAGCTATAATTGTTTACTTGGGAAAAGACTTTATTTTTTCCACAAAGTAAACAATATCTTAATCACCTCTCTAAATTATTACTTCTGTGGAAAATTGGATATCTGGTATCTGTGCCCTCATCGCTGTATGAAAGTAATGGACGTGGGCTGAGTAGCATCACCTCCCTTTAATGTGGCCTGCAACCTCTCGTGTGCCACTATCTTTAGTACACTCTATTGTTTTTATGTCACTGACTTCAGTTGCCATTTATTATCTTTCCTGATTGAATTCTATCATCTTTTGCGTTTATGACTGTAGGTCTTGCGGTCAAAGTACAATTTAAATTTAAATGTATATTAGCATTAGTTTTTATTGCCTGATATCATAGTTATTTTGATTGTACAAAACCTATTACTGTTATATAAATGTTATCTACCATATCTTTTAATAATTCTGTGTGCTGTGTGACTATGAATTTGATAAATCTATAATGCTTTAAATCAATACTACTGCATTTCATACCATAGAATTATCAAAATTAAAGGAGACTTTATACAATTTCTGATTTGTTTTCCAGACTGCTCCTCCAATCTACCTCTCACCTCCTTGTAAAGATGAAGCATAGGAAAATTAAACATTTTGCCAAAGGCTGCCAATTTCATTAAAGACAGAACTGGGGCTAAGATCCCCTTCCCTCTTGGTCACTTAACTCATAATCTAGTACTCTCTCTCATTTTTCCTGGGGCAAATTGCACATGTAAAAACATCTCGAAGACAAGTGTGTTTATGTGGAAACTTCTGTAATTTTATTTCCTGTTTTATTTTTCATATTATTTGGAAATAGTACTCTCCCATGGTAAATTATTCTAATTTACCTATTTTATTTCAAACAGATCATGTTGTTTGTGAAGAAGAGTTTAAATACGCCATGTTAGCTTTAAACTGTATATGCCCGGCAACATCTACACTTATTACACTACTGGTTCATACCTCTAGAGGGCAGTAAGTATGTGTTTTCTTTAAGATAATGCATTTTAAATTATTAAAAAAAATAATATAAGTGCAGTTATGTGATTTAGAAGTACAGTAGCCAAGGTATACAGCTAGATATGTACCTGTACTTGTGTTTGTGTGAGTTATCTTCATCTGACAGACAGATGTATAGATATATAGATGGACAGACAAATACAGACCGGTTAAGGGGCCGGGGGGGGGTGGTCTAAGACATATAAAAAATTGGCAGTTATTTGCTGTCTTTTCTAACTAATTCTGAGGTAATTTGTTTCATCCTAAATTCTAAGTGTCTACATCATTTGTTAGGTCTAGTATTAGGGCACTGTTTCTATTTTCAAGATACTTAGCAAATAAAACTTTAAAAAACAGGATGATGACAATCATTAGTATGAGATCTTAAAACCATTTTTTTCTATTCCTGAGGTGAGTTTTTATTTCAAAACTATATGTATATGATTGACCTCAAAATTAAAATTTTATAATTATTATAAAATTAGCAAGTAGTATAAAAGAAATCATTTTTTAATTTACATTTCAAGGTAGATGAGGGAAAATTATATCATCAGACCATTTTGTTCTATGAGAGAGTTTGTATTTGACTTGGATGATCAAGGAAAATATAATCAGTGAACACAATCCCCACCTTATTTGAAGAGACAAATCTTACATTGTATTTCATACCTTTTCCTAGTCCTTACTTGCTATTTTAGACAAAATGTTGATTTTCTAAGTAAATTTTACTGTGGTGGTTGTGGATATGATTATTTAAATTTAGTGAGTTAATTGATAGTTATTTAAGTGAAGTGTCAAATCAAATCAAGAAGAAGGAAAATTCTTTTTGGGGATTTATTTTTTAATTTTTAAATTTTTTTAATTTTTTGGGATTTAGTACTAGATGGAGTAGGCTGCTAATTGGAAAGTAGCAAATACCCTACAGTATTTTCAGGTAGATTTTACTCCCTTACTTTTAATTGTGTCTCTGCTCTATTGAGATAGTAAGATTTTCCGAGGAGTAATTTTCTTAAGGTTCTCAGTGAAAATATTTCTATTCTATGCATTTACAAAACTTTAATTTGTGCAATGGAAAAGATGTAACAGAATTATGAATAAATTGTTTTTCTTTGGAGAAAATATGCTGCATTTTGATGAAATTAAATAAAATACTGAAAATGACATTAACACCAATTAATGGAACATTCATAGAACTCATCACAAGGTTCATTATTTTGCCATGCCCTCTTTGTCATAGACGTATAACTTTAGAACTGAATATCTAGTCTCGTTTTATTGTTGTAGAAATGATAAAAATGAGGCTCATCATTAATTATACTGGTTAAATTGCACTGTTCAAGTCCTAGTAAATATTACTTATTGGCATACAATATTGCCCTAGTGAACAACCTGCACTTGATATAAGTTTAAAAAACATTTCAGCAATCCATAAAATACGACTTTTCCCAACATACTTTAATGAATTTTACCTTACTAAAAGAGAAAGTAATGTTTTTGAAGACATTGTTACCACATAATTAAGGATTTTCCATGATTAAGATTGACCAGCAAAATTACTTCACATCTAAGTGTCACAATAAATGCTGTAGTCCACCAGAATAACTTTATTGAGCCATAATTCATATACCATACAAATCACCCATCTATAGCATATAATTTAATGTTCCTTGGCATATTCACAGACTTGTGGAAACATCACCACTATCTAACTCCTGAATCGTTTCATCACTCCATTTTATAAATCCAAAGTCTGGGGCACAGCATCTAGAGCAACATGTCTGACTCAACAGTACACCTAGTTCATTCCATTTTTTTTTTTAATTCTAACATTTTTAGCTGTAGGACATAATCCTCAAGATGCTCTCCTTGTAATCACAAAACACCTCCTTTGCTTTAGGCTATTCTCCCTCTAAGTAGGAAGAAGGGGAATGACAAAGGGGCACAGTATTGCCAACCGGGACTATTTAAAACTTTCCGTGAAGTCCAACCATTGCCTCTTAACCTCTTAAGAAACAGTTATATTTTGCATATTAGAATATGAGCTTGATTCTAGCTATGTCTGTTAGCAATGTAAGTAATCTAAATTAAAAAAATCTGTGTACACACCTATGTCTATATACATATATACACATTTATTTAAAATTATATGCTTACTTTTTTATGATAATTAGATTATGTATCATAAGAATAAAATATAAATCAAAGGATCTTATCTGGGGGTATACTGATTCATGCAAATAATTGTGAAAGCCTAAGTTTTATATGTAAAATGCAAAGGTCATTGTTTCTTATTAGAGAGAGAGCTCAAATCTGGTGATTGCTAACTTGGCACTATTAAAAAATATTAGTATATCTGTAGTATAGTTGTTAATTAATATTACTTTTTGATAGTTGGCCCTTTACCTGAATTTTAATGTATTATCAGTGAGCCAAAACCAAACATATTATTATAAAATACATGATTCAGAAACTTCTCTCATTAAAATAGCAACTAAAATTGGACTTTCTGGGAACTGCATAACTTAATCACAACTAAAATTCCCTCTGTTTGGTAGTGTTCATGCTGTAAATGGGGCTCATAAATTTAGGGAGGAAATGTGACAGAGATAAAAGATCACCCATTCTGGCAGCTTGAAATGGTTGACTCACTAACTGGCAAAGTTAACTAACACTGAGCCAATTACATATTCCATTTCATTCTCGATCATTTTATATGGAAAATTTGAGATAATAATTTTCTCATCCATTACTTTATTCATTTACTTGACAATTATTTATTGAATGCTTACCTTGTGACAGAACCATTCCAGGTGTTGTGGTTTCAACAAGGAAACCAATAGAAAAATTCCAGCTGTCCTGAAGCTTTTATTACAATTGGGGAGACAGATCAAAAATAAATAAGTAAAATATATCTCAGATAGACACATCTGATGATCTGAGAAATGGCAGATAGACCAGTGGAGCTAGAATGGAAGGATGAGAAAGGGAGTAAAAGCTGAGATCTGACAGGGAAACAATGGTCTTCTAGGCCATTAGAAGGGTGGTGCCCAGCACTCTCAAATGAAAAATCATTGAAAGATTCTGAGCTGAAGAGTGATAAAATTTGAGTAAGAGTTACAAACACATTGGCTTCTTGGTTGAGCAAAAGCGATTAAGAGATTATGGGATTAAGAGAAGTTAAGCCTTGTCTTGGGCAGAGGCACAAGAATGGAAGTGATTAGAAGTGCTCAGATTCTAGATGTATTTTGAAGGTTTTGTTGTCAGGAATTGTTGATTAGATGTGGGGTGGAACAGAAGGAGAAGAGTCTAGCATGACTGCAAATTTTTGGACAGAGCCACCAGAAGAATATAATGGTGATTTACTGCAGTGAAGAAGACCAGGGAAGATCAGGATTTTTATTTTATTTTATCAGGATTTTTATTTTAAGGTACTTGTTAGACTCCCAAAATTGTGTCTAATATACAGTCTGGAGCTTAGCTACACTGATGATAGAAATTTGGCTGTCATCTGCATATGGAACACTTTAAACCATGAAAGTGGATGAAATCACTTCACAGGATGGTTTTGAGGATTATGTACAGCCATACCAGACCATAATAGGTAGGTACTCTTTAGTTCTCTCATTGGCTCTATTTATGTGTTATCAAGTGAGTCAGATTCTATATGCATCAAAATCATTTTTTTTAAATTTGGTGTCAGAGATACTTTGAGGGTGGCAGGAAAGATGCTTTAAAGACAAATGCAGATCACCCATCATATATGTATTTGTGATGGGGAAGACTCAGGCCATGCACACATGTGATTTATATTTAAATTAGAATATGTTCGTAATTTCATTTGGATATTTTTTGGAACAAAGAATGACATGAATGAACAAATATATATCAAAATGTTTCCAAGCAATAAACAGTGAAGGTATATATCTCACCATGGCCAATCTTTCGAATCACCGTCTTAAGTATTACAGAGATTAGGATTAAATATATTTTGAAAAGGATGACTCAAGTATGTACAATGTAAGGCATTTTACTCTCCAGCAGTATATTATTTAGTCATGGAAGATTTCTCAGGAGAAAGCCAAGTAGAGTTATAGGAGGTATACAATTATTTTGTCTTCTTAAAAGATACAAGTTTTGAGATGCCTCAGTTAGTTAATGTCTGCCTTCGGCTGAGGTCATGATCTCAGGGTCCTGGGATCGAGTCTCACATCAGGTTCCTTAATCAGCGGGGAGCCTACTTCTCCCTCTGTCTGCCACTGCCCACTGCTTGTGTGCTTGCTCTCTCTCTCTCTGACAAATAAATAAATTAAATCTTAAAAAAAAAAATACAAGTTTTCGGTGACCTTTTCAAAGTTTGTTTGGAAGAAATACATTATAAAAAATAATTTAAATAAGAAAATTATTAAATGCAGTAAAATTATTTTTAAAATGTAGCAGAAGACATAAAGATAAAGACAGATATTCGAGAAAATGGTTAAGTTATATAAATGTAAGCAGGTAATAGTTGCTGGCAGTTTCAGATTTCATAATATATTATTACAATATATTGCAATAATTTTCTTTTGATTTACATGGCCACAAAAAAGGAGGCTTCAAATAGAAATCAGTTTGTATATGATATAAATATGTATCTTAAGTATTTTGGATGAGTGAAAAGATGTAAGAATTCCAAGGCTACATTCCATAAATATATATTAGAAGTAAGGGGAAAGCAAAGTTGCTTTTATACTTTAGTAAAATCAATTTCAAAAAGTTGCAATTTTGTAAATATGTTCCTCAGGGTGGTTATTTCATAAGAAGCCCTCCATTAAGTTACCAGGGTGAGTGTGTTATTTTCATCAATGGGATCTGGAAACTGCAGATTTGGGGATTGCTGCAATGCTTTTTGTAAAATGAAAATTTAACACTATTAAGTTTTGTCTGTTGTTTTCAATGTAATTGTTCTCTTTTAAAATAGAAGAACACCTTCATTTGTGGTTATTTCCTTAGCTTGCAAAATTTTATCATACCTCTAACCACATGCAAAGTGTTTGTAAAATTGTAGAGAGACAGTCTTGTTCAAATTTCTGTCATGAGCATTATAATTGTGTACATTTAAATTTAAGTGAAATTTAGGCTTTCTCAAATAACTGTTTCACCACAGGTTGCTTAATAGTTTTGGGAAATCTTCAACCATAGTAGAAACACATTAAGCCAAATGCACTATAATTAATTTTTTTGTGTGGTATATAAATAGTGGTTCTCTTATTTCATATCATTGCCAAATTTGTGTTCCAAGGCACAATTAATAATGCTTTTGGATGGAAGTTAATAATTTTCCTGAAAAGTAAAATTATGTACTCAAGTAAGATTGGGAAATGATGGATAACACATTACATTTTTAATGGCCTACTTTTAGTCTTTTTATTTGAACCAAATTTAGACTCACAGAAAATTTACAAAAATAATACAGGGAGTTCCTACATACCCTTCCCATATAAACTTCCCTTAATGTTTATATCTTACAGTATCATAGCACAGTTATCAAAATGACAAATTAACATTGGTATAATACAATTGACTAAATTATTGGCCTAAATGAATTTCACCAGTTGTATCATTAATATCCCTTTTCTGTTCAAGGATCTTCTCCAAGATCCTGCATTGCATTTAGTTGTTATTTCTCCTAATCCTCCTCCAATCGGTGGCAGTTCCTGTAGGTAAGATTGGAAATCAGTATAAACTCATGACTTTTAATGCATATATATATCAAAGATAGACACAAATTTAGATCTGTGTCTGTATGGGCCTGTAAGTATATACAAATATAATTCCTAGCTCTGTTTACTGAGAGAGCAATGACAGCTCAGTAGCACTTAGCACATTTAAGGCTCACATCTTGGTTACTAAACACAATTCTCTAATAAAAACATCCAGGGCTCCTTGGGGTATTGGCTGAATCCAGGATACAGGCAGGGAATGTGTAAGAGGAGTCTGGAAAAATCCTGTCGTTCCACAAAGTAAGGAGTTGCTCTGAAGAGTGTGGGGTTTTGTCAAAATAACACAATAAATAACCTGAAGGTGTTCCTAACAAGCTAAGATGGCACAATTTCAGAAACTAAATAAATAATGATAACATTCAATTTTAACATAAAATCAAGTAAATACACTGATGTAAGTAAGCAATGAATAAATAAATAAGTGGGGAAGAAGCATAGCTCTTTCTTACCAAAGAATTACAACTAATAATGTGGAAGGAAAGAGAGAAATAGGAAGTCATCATTAGGCAAGCAATTGTCGTAGACACAATCCTCCAAGGGGTGCTAGTATTAGCGGGTGAATGTTTAAGGAGAGCCAGGATCATTGTGTGGTCTCAACATGTCTGTCTATAATATTTAATAACTATGAAAGGAAAAATTATAATTTTATAGTGAAGTAACCTGACAGACACGGTCTTAATCAAGAGACAAAGGAAAACATTGCCAATAAAAAGAGATGTCAACATCATGTAATCCCTATGATGTGCTAAGAAGTACATGACAAAAAAAAAAAGAAGTACATGACATAATTTCTTTGGTATTCTTGCCAGTATTTTCTGATTATGAGGAAACACCTAGACACACCAGTATTGAGAACATCTTACAAAATAACTGACCAGTACTCTTCCAGATGCCAAGGTGGTGAAAGACAAGGAAAGCCCGAGGAATTAAATATTTATTTTTAAACATTTTAGTCAGCTTTATTTGAGAGTGATTTGAATATTTTAAATAGTATTTTGACTGGAGGAATTCTCCAGACAAAATCATCGGAAAAAAGTATATCTGGAGAAAACAAAGAGCTATCTTGTTTTCAATATTTCAATATTTCAATATTTCAAAATTTCAAAATTTCAATATATTTCAATATTTCAAAACAAAGAGACAATATTTTGTTATATCTTTTTTTTTAAGTAAGTTCTTTACCCCAAGGTGTGGGGCTGGAACTCACGACCCTAAAATCAAGAATGGCATGCTCTACCTCCTGAGCCAGCCAGGCGCCCATTTTGTTGTATCTTTGAACCTAAGCAAAACTATAGGGATCTGCACTAGACCATGTGGAAGGCTTCATTGTTTCTCTGATCTCAGATGAAAATTAACCATGAGACTTCTCTTGTCTATTGTATTCCAACATCTGGGGAGTCCCTATTTTAAACACTATGATGAGGGAAAAGGAAAATCGAATGTCTTTTACCATCTCCAGAAAAAGGATGGAAACAAGGGAGGGAAGCATGGACAGAGGTAGAGATGAGAAGTGTTGGAGAGTTTTTCTCCTTTATAATACTGAGCTGGTCACAGAGAGCCCAGGGAATCAGTTGCCATGAGAAAGGAGGAGAAAGTTTCTTAAAAGTAACAGATCAGGGGCGCCTGGGTGATGCAGTGGGTTAAGCGCTGGGCTCTTGGTTTTAGCTCAGGTTGTGATTTCAGTTTTATGAGATGGAGCCCAGTGTGTGACTTTGTGCTCAGGACAGAGCCCGCTTCAGACTCTCTCTCCATCTCCTGCTCCCCTCTGCACTTGTGTGCTCTCTCTAAAAAAAAAAAAAAAAAAAAAAAAAGTAACAGATTATAATTACCCCCTTGACTGAAAGAAGGGAAAATGGAAAAAAAGAATGTGTGTGGGGTGGCAGGGCAAGCTCAAGTGAATTACCTTTAATTCTCTTGGAAGCTTCCCATTCCAAAACTGTGACAGAAGATTACATTTTGTCATCTGGCAGATCTAATCCAGTCACTCTCTTCCCATATGAAGCTAAAAGTAAAAATAAGAGTGTCCACGAGAATGAGAGGCACTTGGTTTTCCTTTAGAGTAAAACATAATTGTTTTTTTCAGTTCTAATGTTTGATTGCTCCGTTTCAAGTAATTGTCACTGGTAGTATAAATTTTGAACTTTATTTGATAAAACTTTTCTAAATCTGAGCCTCTATTTCCATTAATAGATGGATGTATATGCTTTTCAGTGTTTTCAGAGTTGAGAATATTAACAGGCTTTTTTTTTTTTCCCCTCCCACCGTACTTCAAATCTTTTTCCCATCCCTAATGCCTCACACTATTAGGACCTGGTAACTTACTGCTGCTCGGACTTCCAGAAAAAAAGGAAGGTCATAGAAAGGGCTTTAACATATTTCCTTCCCATGGCCTTCTCTTCTTTTCCAGTACAGGGTATGAATTTCACGGCATCTATAAACTACATAATAATTCTCACTTTTTCTTCTAAAATCTCCCACCTCACACTACCCTGCTGTAAAGGGCTTAGATTTTCCTGGCCATTATATTAGTTTGCTAGGGCTGCCATAACAAAGAAACTGGGTGGCTTAAATAATAAAAATTTAATTTCTCACAGTCCTGGAGGTTGGAAGCCCAGTGTCAAGGTAGTGGCAGGTTTGGTTTCTCCTGAGGTCTCTACCCTAGCTTGCAGATGGCCATCTTCTGTTTCTGTCCTCACATGATCTTTCCTATGTCTCTCCTGTCTCTTATGAAGACAACAGCCCTAGAAGACTAGGGCTCACACTAACAGCCTTGTTTCAACCTCACTTTTTTTTTTTTAAGATTTATTTATTTATTTATTTGGGAGAGAGAGAGAAGGGGGGGCGGAGGGAGAGGGAGAGAGAGAATCTCAAGCAGACTCCGTGCTGAGCATGAAACCTGATGTGGGGCTTGATCTCACAACCCTGAGATCATGACCTGAGCCAAAACCAAGAGTCAGATGTTCCCCCAACTGAGCTACCCAGACGCCCCCACCTTAATCACTTTTTTAAAGTCTCTATCTCCAAATACAGTCACATTCTGAAGTGCTAGGGGTTAGGACTTCAACATATGGTTTTGGGAGGGGATAAAATTCATCCGTAACAGCTGTGGAATTGGGGGACACCATGGGTTTTATTGAAACACATCTATAAGTTATCATTGTTTCCACTATCAAACAGTTCTGCTGGTTCTGTGGAAGCCTGCTTCTTTGACCATGGAAATTGAGAGAGATGGTGTTGTCTGTGTACCCCAATGGTGCTTTTTCCATTTCTCCCATGACAAAACATTTTTGAAAAAGGACTACAAGACTGGAGGTCTGAATGGAGGTAATCACAAGAGAGGGAAATGATACACCTCTGAAGGTTTCTTTTATTTTTCTTTTATATAAGTTATGTGTACTGAAAATCTCCATGGAAGTGCATTTTATTTGGTGTCTCTAAAATCTGTTTGATTACCTGAGAAATGTTTTCCTAAGCCCACCTATTAAAAGATCAACTGGAACAGTATTTTATTAAACATAGTTTGAGAAATCTGGATATTGCTCTTGTCTGGCAATCCTCTGTTTGAAAAGCCTTAAATAGCTCACCATTCATTATCAAATTAGATTCAGATATGTCCATTTGATTTAAGGCCGTCTACACTCTAGCCTTAATTTATTTTTATATCTTCATCTCCCATGATTCTCTTATATATATATATCGTATCCTCCAAATAACATGATCCTAAATATACTTTGTGGTTTCCACATCTTTTTTTTAAAATGTTGTTCCCATTGCCTTGAATTCATTTCTTCTGGCTTTCTAGAGAATTTTGTTAAGTCAAAAATTCTATCTCCTCATGAATATTTTTAAACTCCCCAATTTAATGTGATTTTTCATTTCTATGAACTTGTATAGAATTTTAATATATTCTGCCAGAGTATGTATTTTTTAAAGATTTTATTTATTTATTTTAGAGAGAGAGTACACAAGTGGGTGGGAGAGGCAGAGCGGGGAGGGAGAAGAGAGAGAATCTCAAGCAGACTCCATGCTCAGCCCTGACATGGGGTTCAGTCCCACGACCTCAAGATCATGACCTAAGCTGAAACCAAGAGTTGGATGTTTAACAAACATCCACCCAGAGCCACCAGCACCTCTGTTTTTTTTTTTTCTTTTAATGTATTTATTTTTTCTTGCTTAGTGAGCTGTAATTTCATTCAAGGTAGAAAACTTGTACTCATACCTTCACAGCATGGATGCTCAACAAATATTAAATAAATGAAGTAAAGAGTGCACTAAAGATGATTCACTGAAGCCCTTGCTTCAAACTAGTTTATGAACCATATGCTTTCATCTGCTCTCCCTCATGAAACTCCGTTAAAATAATGACAGAGAAAAAATGATAAGCTTTCATTAATAAAAAAGAAGTGAAAGGCATAAGAGATTTCAATCAATTTCTGGGAGATGGAAAAAGGAACGTTTCCTGTTAAAACCCCCTCCCAGGAAGTCTAGAGGGTGATGCAGCAGGACAAAATGGCATCCCCCAGTGAAGCTCCGGGGTGTAAGATTTCTAGAAAAAGAAGTCAAATTTTAATTGAATTTCTGAATACTAAACAAGTTACCCTTGTTCCATCTACCACGGTACCACTCCCCTGCAGTTAATGTTAGTCAGACATTTACCACTGGGAAAAATATGATTTTTCCTAAACAAATCAGAAGAAAATGTCTGAATTGTATGCTAGTAGATAGTTTGGAGTTGGGGTTCAGTGTTCTATAACTGGGCATTTGGTGGCTCCAGACAAAATAGCGTGATCCCTTCTTACTCACTGTAAGGTGTAACCTGCCACTTAACAAAATATTTACAGACAAAAGAATCCATTTAATATCCCTATATCTCATACTCAGAATTTTGAAATATGGCTCTTGCCATTTGCTATCAGCATGCAGCATGAAATGAGGGAAATAAATCCAGCCAGATGGAAACAACTATCTCTATTCTCACTGGAATTGTTTTGGATCTATAGGGAAGGTTGGTTTTATACTAACTAGTAAAAAAAAAAAATCACATTTGAAAATAAAATCAAATATATTTTTTGAAGCAAGGAGAGCCTTAGTAAATGAGTAAATATTTTAAATGTATTTTTGATAGGTATAAATAATAGTTTAGAAGAATATTAAAGAATTATAAAACAGTGATGATGGCTATTCAAAGGAATAAAGTACTGAGGATATTTTTTTATTTGTAGAATTTTAAATTTTCAGACTCTTTAACTTAGATTTCTGTTGGTTATATTTCTGAAGGATCTTATCTTCTCTTTAATAATAAGAAAAAAGCCATAATAAATAAATACACGAATCTAGAATAGCTTAAAATTAATATAATTATTATTCCAGATTTAGGAAGAACAGGAGTTATGGTGGAGAAATAGACAGTAAAAAAGATCTTTTGAAATTGACAGAGTGCTGAAATTAAAATTTAATAAAATTCAATAAACTCCTACAACTCAATAGCAAAAAAAAGAAAGAAAGAAAGAAAAGAAAATAGAACCCTGATTAAAATATTAGCAGAGGATCTGAATAGGTATTTTTCAAAGACATATAGATGATCAACAGGTATGAAAGGGTGCTCACCATCACTAATCATCAAGGAAGTAAAAATTAACCACAATGAGATTCCACCTCACACCTGTTACAATGGCTATTATCAAAAAGACAAGAAATCACAAGTGTTGGAGAGGATGTGGAGAAAAGGGAATCCTTGTATACTGAAGGTGGTAATATAAATTGGTGCAGCCACTATGAAAAACCATATAGAAGTCCCTAAAAAAATTAAAAATAGAACTACTGTATGATCCAGCCACTTCTGGGTATTTATTTGAAGGAAACGAAAACCCTCACTTGAAATGATATCGTTATCCCTATGTTCACTGCAGCATTATTTACAGCAGCCAGGATATGGAAACAACGTAAGTGTCCATCAGTCGTTAAATGGATAAATAAGTTGTAGTATGTCCACACACACACACACACACACACACACACAGTGCGCGCACACACGCACACGCACACGCACAGAATGGAATACTGTTCATCCATAAGAAAGAATGAAATCTTGCCATTTGCAGCAAGGGTGGACCTTGAGGGCATTACCCTAAGTGGAATAAATCAGATGGAAGAAGGCAAATATCATATGATCTCACTTATATATGGAATTTCAACAAAACAAGACAAAACAAAACAGAATGCCAAGCTCATAGATACAGAGAACAGATTGGTAGTTGTCATGGTGGAGGACATGGGGTGGGCAAATGGGTGAAAGGGGTCAAAGATACAAACTTACAGTTATAAAATAAATGTCATGGGTATGTAATATACAGCATGGTGACTATAGTTAACAATACTGTATTGCATATTTGAAAATTGCTGAGAAAGTAGATATTAGAAGTCCTCATCCCAAGGAAAATAAACATAAGTATGTATGAGGATGGATACCAGACTTTTTGTGGTGATCATTGTGCAATATATACACATATAAAATCATTATGTTATATACCTAAATCTAGTATAATGTTATATGTCAATTATACCTCAATAAAGATTTTTCAAAAAAAGTTTTGAAAGATAATATCATAGAAATCCTGAGGATTTCAGATAAAAGTACAGAGATAGAATGTATAAGAAAAAGGATTTGCAATACAGGAGATCAAGCCAAGAGAAATAATGTCTGATTTAGTGGGAGTTCCAGAGAACATGGAGAAAATAGAATATAAGAAATTAAAACAGAATAAGGGGGATTCACATCTTTAAATTGACAGGGTCTCTTGCTTGTAAATGATAATGAATGAAAAAGAATTATACCTAGATGCATAGCCTTGCCAACTTACAAAACAATAATGGTGAAGAAAAATTTCTTAAAACTTGTTCAAAGGGGAAAAAAAAACCCTCAGTATTGACTAGGATTCTTAACTTTAGACAAGAGTATCTATTTAACAAGTTTAATCGTAAAGAGAAGTATGAAGGAATATGGATAACGCAGAG